>NW_023459209.1:15764-25483 GCF_013731165.1 Rhagoletis pomonella | reverse complement strand
CATTTTTTAAACTACCACTGAGGCCGCACTACTCAGTCCATGTCATTGACGTGGATATCAGTAGAAGGGTCTTCAAACAAGCTATCTAACGCTATATTTGTGTTTATGAAATATAAATATGTCATAACGTTATCGCCTGAAAACTAAAAATCGGGCTGCTAAAAATATAGATTTCGAGAATTTTCTCAAAAACTGGTCAGTCGATTTTATTCTTAGTTTCAACAAATCTAGCCCGAAATCTTAGCTTTCATCTGGTATATAGCTTATATCTGGAAAAACTCTTGTTGTGGAGATATTACGATTCAAATTGAAAAAATGTCGCTCCAAAAAGGGTCAAATGGTTAAAAATTAACATGTCCGTCTAATTTGGTTACTTTAAGATATAAAAAAAAAACATACTCAGTGCCCCGAAAAATGTTCCCATTCCCCGATTGCCACTCAAATCGAAATTCTCGGCAAATCGGGAAATTTCCCGCGAGTTGACAAGTTGAAGGATGCAGCTGTGCTAATCACTTCGTACATGTCTTGGAAACCACAATTTGTGTGTATTTTAGAGTTTTTTTTTCAGTCATATGCCGAAACTGTAACATTTTCCCCGTTTTAATTGTAGTTATGTACACAGTATTTAACTATGCTACATGTGTTTATCACCCGCACTTAACCTACCTGGGAAGACGCGTACAATATTAGCTACAGTTGTACATAAATATGTATGTATGAATGCATTTAGTTCACCCAATGTGTCGTTCAAATCTTCCACTCTGTAGTAAATGCAAATGTTGTGGAGTGCTCAAACAACGTTTATATTTTCACTGGTTTTGAGCGAGGAGTAATACAGTTCAGGATGAATTTAGGACTCTTCACTCATCTGAGAAAGATCAAACATATCCCTAAATCTCCGCCTTTCAAATTCCGCATCAGCAATCTGGGACTCGTTCTCCTCTTCAAGCAATAACGCCGCGGCTATGGATTTAATTTTTATAATTATGTTTTAACTTAAATAAAGCACAAACGAAATTTTATTTTTAAATTACAATGATGTTAGATATATTTAGTTATTTTAAAATATTTACAAACTTTAACTTCATAAGCTGAGTTTGGTGGCAAATGTTTATTTTGTTTTGTTTCGATTTCACACATTCCTAGGCAAACAGCTGATTTCGAAAGATGATTTCTCTCTTCCTCTTTCGATTCGATCGTAACGCAGAATACCTAATTCGATTCTTGCGGAGCGGAATGCGGGAACTTGGCGGGAACGTAATCGAAATGGCCTATTCTGCATTATAAAATTAAAAAAATTGATACAGTTGAAATATGGTTTAGTGATGAGGAAGATGATGTGGAAGCTAATAGATTAGTAGAATTGGCTAAAGCAAGGAGGAAATTGCGAGATTCGTTGTTGTTGTTGTAGCGGCTACAACAACCCCGCCCAGATCGGTTGATATCTCAGTCGTTGTCGTCAAGTTCCACTAACGGCAGCCCTAGGAAGCGTGCAGCTTCTATCGGGTCGGTCCACAAGGACAAAGCCGTTAGGGTTGTCGGGTTTTCCGGGCATGCGAAGAGATGTTTCGAGTCATGTGGGGTCTCTCCGCATGCCGGACACTCATTTGGCACATCCTCATTCGATCTACTCAGGTAGGAGTTTAACCTGCTGCAGTAGCCAGAGCGGAGTGGGGCTATTGACGTTCGTGTCTCCCGAGGCAGATGAAGCTCCGCCTCGTCTATGTCCGGTGGCGGTATGCCTAGAATGGCATTCACAGGTCTAGAGTCTACATAACTCGAGACTGACTCCCTGTGAATGCCGTTCAGGGCCAGTCGGTAAGCTGACGGGTCCAGAGGTTGCTTAATGAACCTCTGGACTTCGTCCGTCAGTTCATATAGTGTAATGCGAGATTCGTCGAATCCCTTGGAGTTGGAAGATGAAGTGTATGTACATACAGTATTGGACATATCTATAACACCCCCCTTTCAAACCGATATAGCTTGCCACTTATGTTTAATTATTTGTTTTTAAGAATTTTCCATTAAAATACAGTTCATTCTCTAACAAAACCCATATAAACCCATGTTTTAAACTTTTTAAAAGACTGCAAAAATGAGCAACAAAATTTTCACTTAAATTTCAAAATTTTTTCTCAGAAGCTCTAGAATTTTTTTGAGTACACAGTTTTATAGCTCTTTCAATTTTAGTCCAATAATGTACAAGTTTCAAGTCGCTAAAGATTACGGTTGATTTTTTAGAATTTTTTTTGTCTCATTTGCTTTCATATAACGACTAAACACAATTTATTTTTATATAGCAGAAACCCGCAACATCTTCGGCGAAAAAAATTCTAAGAAAACAGCCGTAATTTTTAGCCACTTGAAACTTGTACATTATTAGACTAAAATTGTTTTAGTATTCAAAAAAATTCTACCGCTTCTGAGAAAAAAGTTTGAAATTTGGGTGAAAATTTGTTGGACATTTTTGCGGTCTTTTAAAAAGTTTTAAACTTCAGTTTAAATGAGTTTTGTGAGAGAATGAACTGTATTTTAATTGAAAATTCTTAAAAATAAATAAATAAACATGAGTGGCAAACAATATCACTTTGAAATGGGGGTGCTATTGTATTGGCCAATACTGTATGTGAATTTTATGAATAATAGTTGCGTTGCAGATGCTTCACGGTTTGTTGGTTTTACAGGATTTGCAGGAAAAGATGTTTGTGACAATAATAAACTTTATGGAAGGTGGCCATCTGGAACAGCTTCTAGTAAAACCTGCAAATCGTGAAGTATTTTGAACGCAACTATTTGAAGAAATACGGTACAGTTTAGTTATTTGTACAATGATGTTGAGTAATTGTGTCCAAACGCGTGAGCTGATTTTAAAAACTTTAACATACGCGTGTAGTGAAAGAATCAAACTTTAATTTAAAATAAAGATTTCAAATTTCCGAGCACTAGTTAGTTAAAGAATTATGCAGTTTTTTGTAAACTTTTTGCATTTGACCGTTATCTTTTACTTAGTTGGAAGTCAGATGACTTTTTTCTATATTGTATTTTATTGAAGAAGTGATCACCAGTAAATAACATAGTTAATCAGGAACCATAAATGTAAATAATAGATTTACTGCGGAAAGGCGGAACCTCACGAAAAGTGGCAAAAAATTTTGGAAGTTGCTACTTAAAAATGTTAAGACTTAGAAAAAATATAGCCTAAAGTGTTCCCAAGGACAGACGAAGTCTGTTAAAAAATATTACGGTACGATATCTTGTGAACTTAGAAGCAAGTAGCGATGCAGCCGCTATTACAGAAGCGCTTTAGGTATTAAACTTTAATGCAAATGAGTAGACAGTGAGGCGCAAAATTTCCAAATTGAGCGCAATGGATCATAAAAGAAGAAAAAAGCAAATTTGATCAAAATACATGTGCGAGTGTGGCAGTGTTTTGCTGCATCGCACGAAAACCGGACCGTTGCCTATTGGGATATGTTAGGCCTTACAGAATGCAATAAAAAAATATATTTAAGTTTCATTTGAAGGTTATTTGGTCTGACAAGACTAAATTAATCGCTTTCAATCAGATCGCCGGGCATGGTATCTGGTCAAAGTCCCAAAATTAAGCCCATGCGCAGCATGTAAGGCAAACTGTGAATAACAGTGGTCGGTCAATAATAGTTTGGGGTTGTATTTCAAAAATTTTGTTGGTCCATTAGTACGCATGATGCGTAAGGAACAGTATCTGTTCATATTTCAACAAAATTTGCAAGATTTAGTCGAAAAATTAGAGTTTCTGCTGAAAAATCACCCAAAACATACTGCATATGTTCGCAAAGACTGGATACAAAAGCAAAAATTTGCTAATTTGAAATGACCTCCACAAACCGCGGACATGAATCTCATCGAGAATTTGCGAAATAAATTGCCACACGGTCAAAAATTTGGGTTTAATTTTTAAACCGCGCTGGGACTACTGCCTTTTTTTAATTTTTTATAGTCTACTTTTAAACCAGTCAATAGTTTTAAGCAATATGTTCTGGTTTAAAGTTTAGTCGAAAAAGTTCGTGGTTTAAAACTCAAAGCAAAATGTTTTAATTCTAGTTTCTAGGTTTCATATATAGAAAATTTGGTTTAAAATCTAAACCGAAATAGAAAATGTTTGCACACAGCGAAATGTGGTGTGGATTCAAACTCAACATATGAAAGCACATTTACATGCGTTGCTGTAGGTGAGTGTGCAAAGATGCTTGATACAATTGGTTGCTACCAAGGCTGTCCGGGTTCAATCCCCATCAGACGAAACATGAAATTTAATATCTTTTTTGTTATTCTTAATTATGAAAATGTTTGGGTTTAAAATTTAAACCGAACTGTTTAAATTCTAAGCCCAACATAGGTGCTCTCTTTTTTTATTCTTGGAAGGTTTGTATTTGGAACTGAATTTAGTTTGGTCATATATGTATGTAGTCCAAAAAGCTTAAAATTAAAACCGAAACTTTTAACCGTGCACTGAGCAAAACTACTTGAGAAAAAAGCATTAGTTTAATAGCACGAGTGCAACATCGTACACGTGATAGAAGTAAAACTTCTTAAAACAAGCACATGTGTGCGCCACACACCCGGTAGAAATGTTAACAAAAATAAACTACGAGACAATCAGACGAATACAGTTGTTTATTGTATCCAAAGTTGGTACCAAGTTGATAAGTTTTTATCATTTCTCATAATTTTCTTTTAATTTTAATTTTTTCGAATACAGAGGATATGATCATTCTTTTTTGCTATATTCCGTATACGAAAAATTATATGCTTCAATGGACACATCGCTTTGAATACATAATTTAGATTTAGATAATATTTTTAGCAATTTAGTTGAGAAAAATAAAACATTTAGATTATTGTTTGTATTTTGGTCGATTTTAAATTTGCTACCCCAAAATAATTGATATCAAATAAAACACCTCTTTGAGGTAAAATTTTCGAGTGACAAAAGCTGAACTAGAAACACAAAATTTATGATATCAATTTCGTGAAGAAAATCACGCATTTTTTAACTGCCTTTGAAACGTACGCAAAATCTTTTTGTATTTATTCGGAACGTTGCAAAATTGCGTCTACTGCTAGAAACACAAAATAAAAAACAGAACTTAAGCAACGATTCGAATAAATAAAAAAAAAGATTTTCCGTACGTTTCAAAGGCAGTTAAAAAATGCGTATAATTTAAGTCACGAAATTTATATCATAAATTTTGTGTTTCTAGTTCAGCTTACGTCACTCCGAACCTCAAAGAGGTGTTTTATTTGATTTAATTTACATTAGACGAGGGGGCGAAGCACCTCCTATACAAACGTAATTTTTCATACCGCATATCTCAGGAAATATTTTGGATAGAGTACTGGAACTTGGTATAGATATATATAAAATCAATTCCATACTCATAGAGGAGGGCTGCCACCTGTTTAAAAAATCAAATTCGACTTGCATTAAGGGAATTATTTATTTGAAAATTATATTAACCCTTTCAGTCCCGAAAAAATTTACGGTAAGCTAAAAATCTAAAAGTTTGTATATCAGGAAAAGTAAACCACCTGAAGATGAGAAAAACACTTTTTTTTTGTGGAAAGCTTATCGTTCAAAAGTTATAGCTTGCCAGATATATTTGACAGGGCATCTAAAATTTGTAACAATTGTTCAAACCACAAATGAAAAATTAGAACTACGAGTTTTTACCTGTGTGTGTGTTAAATTCGCAAATCCACGGAAAGGGTCAAAGAATGGATGGCAAGAGGCTTAAAAAAGTTACAGTTTGAAAAATATGTTAGAAACGGTTGCCACCGGTTGTAGAAGCCAAATTTAAATTAGTTATTCGCAAGCTCTCTGAAAAATTAATATATGGGTGTCAAATGAAAGATTGCTAAGAAACCTTCAGATTGCACATTTATAATGTTACTGAGGTGTTGTACAAGCGTTGCCACCCATTTAAAAATAAAATTCAATTAATTTAAATGAATTACTACAATATGGGTATCAATCGAACCCCATGTAGGAGGGTGGCCATCTGTTTGAAATTCAAAGAAAGAACTTTAATAGGGTTTTAGTAGGAAAATATTTGGAAGAGGGCTGCCACCTATTTTTAAAGTCGAACATGTATAATTTTCTGAAGTATTTAAGGTAATTTTCTGACGCTTTATTTCTAAGCAACATATGTATGTATAGCAGGGTTTCCACATGTTTGAAAATTCAAACTCTACTTGAATTATAGGAAGTAAAATTCAAAGTATCCAATAATTTCAATGAATTATTATAATACGGGTATCAATCAAAATGGTTATGAAATTGCTTTTCGCATATTTTAAGTATGTTGAGTTTAATTGAAATAAATTACACCTAATGTAGCACGTAGAAATTTCATACACTCAGCCAAGCGATTGAGAATTATATTCTCTATTGAATGACATCAATAGAAAGTTTTCGAGAAATATTGATTTAAAAAATGCCTTATTTGAACCTTGACCTTTAATAATTCTTGTATTTGTTTCCCAAAAAAAATATACCGTTATGTTCATTGAGCTGAGGTCTATATGGATCCTCTCTTTTTAAATTGAGAATTGTAGGTATTCTGCATTTGTTCTCATATTAGCATATTCAGCGCAGTAATGTGATTAATTTTGTCGTTGTTTCCGTGTTGGCATTGAAAGTACTTGTACACTTTCTTTTATCCGCGAATGACGTAGAGGAGTCGCGCGACTGATTTTTTTTCTCAATTACTCGATCAAAGAACCGAGACAATTTCACAGCATCTGTTGTTCCAGCAGACAAACTACGGGGATCTCTACAATTCAACCAGATTTCCTCCGCTCCACACTGTTCTGCTGCAATTTATTGAAGGTATAAATTTGATTAATAACATAGTTGTCGTTATTTTTTAAAGCAAGAGTAGCCGGTTATTTTTCGCCAATACTTTTTAAGGCAAAAATAAAACTAAAGTTTTTTAGCAAACAATTTTTCGTATGCATACATATGTATGAACTCGGCTTGATTTTTGCCTTGGGAAGTTTTTGAGTATTCATGAAAGCTACGGATTGAAATGCAATTTGGTTTTGAAATGTTCTGAAAGATATAGAAGACTGCGAAAAAAAATCGTACATATCCAAAAGTTATTAAACTATAAAAATTTATGATATAAAGCAGGAATCCCTAAAGACTATAAAAACTTTGGAACGGCCCCAAAAAATTAACAAGACATCCCACTTTATTATCAAAGAGGTTTTCTACTTCAAAACAAGATCAGGCAAACTTTGCATTTTTATTTGAAAATAAAAAGCAGGAAAAACGATACTTGCTCACTGAAAATAACTATTTAGTCAAGGTTTTCTACGAACACATATATTTAGAGTAACATTAAGTATAAACAGTATAACAAATGCCTATAACGAACTTTGCAAACCATAGTTACCAAAATATTAATGAAATCTTGAAGAATATCGGAAATGTGTTCCGAATTTTGCAACGACTTCACAAATTTTAAAAGAAAATGGAATGAAGAGGTTGTTAGTTCGAACTCGAAAAGAAATTTCTGTACGATTACTTAAAGCAAATTCTGAAAGATTTATTCATAACACAGCATTCAGATTTTCTTCCGAAATTTCGTAAAAGAATCGAAATGTCCACTTAGAAAATTCGTCAAAAAATCAGAACGGGGAATTTTAGGGGTACCCTGAATTTGTTGTACAAGCCCTCGTATTCTGTAGTTTTGGTATTTATGGTTATATGGTTTTAGTTGAGCAGAACTTACCTATGCTACCAATTTTTTTTAGTGGTTTTGGCTGACGTCTTTCATCTAAAAGATCCAACTTGGCACCCATTACCAACAAAGGGAGTTGAGTCGAACCTAAAAATTGCTCCGGATCAAAACTGCAGTCGCCACTACTATTTCTTACATCTTTTCCTTCTTTGTTGAGAATTTCGTAGAGCCATTCGCGCAAATTTTCTTGACTTTTGCGATTTGTAAGGTCGTGAACGAGAATAATGCCGTGTATTGGTGCATAAAAGACACCACGAGTATTCCTATGGCTTAATGACCCACCAATATCAAAAAATTCAATGAAATACAACTGTTGTTGAGGAGTTCCTTCCTTGTATTCGTGTAACTTGACTTCTATATTACATCCAACGGTCCACCCTGGACGAGAGAGCGACTCTTTGTGCGTTATCAAATGTGTAAGGCAAGTCTTTCCAACCCCTTATTTAAAGAACCAGTTGGGTGAATAAATATGCGCATATATAAGTACGAAATATTACCTGAATCTCCCACCAAAAGAACTCTAACCTTATCAATGATATTTGCCATGGCAGTAATAGGGAATTTACATGAGGCGTTTTTCTGGCAACTTTTAGCTGAAAGCAATATTCGCCTAGTGTAAACGGCCTTTCAACTAATCGCTTTTAATGAAGTTGGCCAGCTGCCTCTACTTTCGTTCAACTTTTGATTCAACTAATCGCCTGTGAAAGTTAAATCATGTAAACTCCCTATGGTACATAACTATTTCGTCAAAAAATGTCTGAAAAGTTTTTGTTTTGAAATGTTAACTTTAGTCCGAATAGAGACAAGTAATACCACAATATAACCAGTAAACAACCTTGGGTGAATTTGTCGACTGCCTTCCTCGGGGATGAATATGCCAGGGATGAAATTATTGGTACATACGCCTTCAAAGCACGCAGGGCTGCTTTTGAGAAACAAAAAATAATTAGCTCAAAATAGATTCAAAAAATATAGTGTAAAACGAAATTTATTGAATAATTCGGGAAAATTTTCGGTAATTCTCTAGGGTGGGGTAACAACCCCTAAAAAAGGTGCGGAAAAGTCGGGAGGGGTACCAAACGACGCGTTTCGGCCCCCCTAATAACAATCCGGAGGGGGGAACTAATATTATTAACCATTTAAAAGTTATGAACAAAAAACTTTTGTTAAATTTCGTTGTTTTCTATGGGCAATTACACCGACAAAGATTCACTAAATCACCTGTTCTCACTTTTTAAACACTATTAAAATATATAATTTAACTTATTTATTAAAGAAACACATAGTTTTATCAACCTAAGATAGATTATTTTGTTATTAAAAAGAAGTTGACGATTTTTTATTAAAAATTTTCGCCTGCGTCGCTTTTTCCATAAAAATCAATACTTCGATAAATAATGAAAATTTTTAATAAAAAATCGGGCGATTTTTTATTAAAAATTTTCGCCTGCGGCGCTTTTTCCATAGAAATCAATACTTCGATAAATAATGAAAATTTTTAATAAAAAATCGCGCGATTTTTTATTAAAAATTTTCGCCTGCGGCGCTTTTCTTATAAAAATTAATACTTCGCTAAATAATGAAAATTTTTAATAAAAAATCGCGCGATGGTATAGCGAAATTTGCTACTATATTTTGGTTACAATATCTTATTTAGATGAAAGTAAAAAGAAGAAGAAGAAGAAGAAGAAGTGTATAGTGTAAACTGAGTATAATAGCGCAAATGAAATGTGAAATAAAGTGGCAATACCAGCGATTTGAGGTTATAATAATTTTAGCAGGCGCAAAGTTTGTTTACTCTGTTTTATTAACGAAATATATAAAATAAAAGTGAATAAATGATTTTGTTTGCATAAAATAATAACCGGAAACGGTTTAGTAGTGTCGCCGAGCGTTCAGATAGTCATTAGCATTTTGCACGAAAAAGTAGTG
>NW_023459209.1:14173-15664 GCF_013731165.1 Rhagoletis pomonella | reverse complement strand
TTTTTATGGAAAAAGCGCCGCAGGCGAAAATTTTTAATAAAAAATCGCGCGATTTTTTATTAAAAATTTTCATTACTTATCGAAGTATTGATTTTTATGGAAAAAGCGCCGCAGGCGATAATTTTTAATAAAAAACCGCGCGATTTTTTATTAAAAATTTTCATTATTTATCGAAGTATTGATTTTCATTACTTATCGAAGTATTGATTTTTATGGAAAAAGCGCCGCAGACGAAAATTTCATTATCAAATCGATGTACGTTTTCTACATTTGTGTACTTTTAACTATAATAACACCAGTAAATATTATTTCCCCCGAAAAAAATTTTACCGTTATGATCAGGAGTAAGACCCCTATCGTTCCTAATATTATTATTTTTAATAAGAGCAATGTACGTATTGTACACTTATACCCCTAATTATACGATCTTATTTGTGGTGAATTTCTTTTAACGTATGGTAGCATACATTTTGTGTTACTGTCAGCCATTGTTATTTCTGCTTGTTTGTGAATTGTGCAAACGTTTGTGAAGACATTTGCAAACGCGCTTTACTTAATTAATTAATTAATAATTGTATATTAAGGTATTACAAACGCATGCGAACCTTTTAAGGATAATATATTTGTGCAAATAAAAGTGATAGGTGTGGAGTTATAATAAAATGTGGTGATAGCAGGCGGGATATTTTAACAACAAATAACTTAAGTACTATTAGCAACAATATTGTGAAAGTGATAAATATAGTTAAAGGAGACCTCCATTAGTGTCCCCACCGAGTTTCATAAAAAAATTCACCTTACTTTGCACGGAATAACAATTGGTTCCGTAATGGAAATCTCAGCCAATAATTCTACATAAAATTATACACGTAAATTACTCACTATGTAAACTATTGGAATACAACTTGTTTCATTACCTTTTTCGTAGAGCTGCAAAAACATCGGAGTACTATCGATAGTATCGATGTTTAAATATTTTTTTGAAAACATCGATGGTTTTCTTACTATCGATGTTTTTAGAGGATATGCCATCATTGGAAAGTTTATCCGTTGCTGATTTGGGGCAGGCAAGAAGTATAACAAGTAATTTTTACCGACTTCAACTCTCATATAAAAAAAAAATATATATATATATATCTCATGATCGAAATCGGTTTACTTGGTCCAAAGTTATGCGGTAACATACATAAAAAAAAAAAAAAAAATTCCGACGAACTGATAACCTCCTCCTTTTTTGGAAGTCGGTTAAAAACTAAAGCGTAATCAACTCATAATCTTTAACAGAACGCTAAAGCCTAACAATAAGTGTTCAGGGAAGTTATTACCAGGGCCAAAAAGTTTAAGCCTACAGCCTGCTTACTTACTTACTTTTTCCTTACGAAATAATGGAACGGGCATATATTTCTGTTGAAAACAAGGGTGCCTGGTACTCTTCACAAACAAACTTTAGCAAACCATAGTAGAAAGCGTAGCGAATTTCTTAATAACTTC
>NW_023459209.1:9656-14073 GCF_013731165.1 Rhagoletis pomonella | reverse complement strand
GTTTATACGGTTTACAATGCATTTATAAGGTTTGATGAATACCCTTATTGTTTATATTTTTTAGTTATACATGTTTTAGAGGATACCTCCCTTAACATCCTGACCAAGTTTCATTTGATAATTCCACCTGGTTTTCTTAAAACAAGAAGTGCGGCTGAATACTAAAGCCCATCCTTCATTTCTAGCATCTCTATGAATATGCGCCAATTAGTCTCATTTAATATTTATATCAGTTGTGCCAGAAATTTCACCATTCTAACAACTGACGCGTATCTAAGGTCGAGGCCACGCAATGAGCGGCAAAGCGGCTGAGAGGCGCCATACAAAAATGTCGTTCATAAATACCGCTCAGTGCGTGGCCACTTCAATAGTATTTCGTATGTTTTCATTTTAAGCCGCTCAGCCGCTCATTGCGTGGCTTCGGCCTAAAGATGTATGAAAAATAAGAGAATCGAGATCTCAGAATCGATCGATTCCGAAAATTTAGAATCGATTCTCTAAAATCGACTATTTCGAGAAAATCTTCGATTCTGGAGTGGAATGGAATCAATTTCTCAATTTCCAGCACTTCCATGTAATCAATGAAATTTGTATGGTGAATTGTGCAACTTTAAAAGTTAATAACTTTTTTTATATTTATTTTTTTTAAATTTGGACTGAACTTAAGGAAAATTTTCCCAAATCAATTTCCGCCAGCGGATTTTTAACACTGGTAGAATACGCATCGTTTGATACCCTTTTCGGCTATTTTGGGCCAATTTTCGATGGGCCCGCTAAAGTGCACCACTACCATAACTTGAAGATTTAGAGCAAGATCTCGTCGAAGTCGAGGTTACAAAAAATGTATCGAGTATTACCACAGTAGACAGTAGCCAACCTTTTTGCATTGTTGTTGTAGTATTCGTTGTTGTTGTAGCCATATTCACTCCTGAGGAAGGCACGGGGTTGTGTGCTGCTAATAAACGGGCTTCCTCAGAATTTTTCTTAGATTTCAGGGGTATGTGCTGCATTATTATTATTAGATAAATAAATTTAAGCATTTGATATATCTTGATGTTATTAAAAAGAATATTATAAATGGTAATTATAATGGTAATTAAACAAATGCATAAGATGAATCCAATGAATCCAATTATATGAATGCTAAAAACTAGAAAAATTATGTACAGCAACATAAAATAGAGTTATATCGTATTCGGTGAGGATGTTTTTCATCATTTCATTGTTGGAATCCTAGTCAACCTAATTTCACATCATGGTCATCACCGTACACTAATGATATTGATTCATGTTGCAGACCATTGACCCTCAGCGACCTTCGTATCCATGAACTTGCAAGAAACAGCTGCCCGAAATTTTGCACGGCTCCTCTTCGTTTTGCTGCATAATTCCTCAGAAAAGAAATACCTTAACCCATTCGGTACATCTTTTTAGATTCAGGCTTTAAAAAACCAATTTTTTTATTAAATGATCCTTAATATATAACATAATCAAAGAACGTAGATAACAAGGGACAACTCGTTATAATTGTAGCGAAAGTGCGCAACAGGGGCGTGCCTTCTCTTTTGCCCTAGTGCGTTTTTTGATTGGATGAAAAGAGAAGGCACGCCCCTGTTGCGCACTTTCGCCACAATTATAACGAGTTGTCCCTTCTTGTTATCTACGTTCTTTGATATAATAACATTCAATTTAATTTTTTTCCAAAATGCGATTCTAAAGTGTTTTTTGGAATGATGCCATATGGCAACATTTGTACTAACTGGTATAAAAGATGTGCAAAGATTTTTTGATATGGTATTTTATTTTATTCAAATCAAAATAAATAACACCACACAAATTTAATAAAATAAGTTGGAACATGCATAGATTTAATAATTCATTTAAAAATATTACCAGTTCCAATTTCCCAGTACAAATATATCGTTATTTGCTGGTGCGGATTTCAGCTCCTTCAAATATTATTGATGCCATATGGCATCATACACATTTAAAAATATACCACGCGTTTATTAGCACTTTTTTAAATTAAATTACAAGTTCTAGCAATATTTGACACTATTTTGGAGACTATAGCATATTTATTTGTTTTTAATTTATTGGGTTATTTGGTAAAATATAGTATTTTAATGTAGACCTTTCTAAGCAGAAGAAAATCGATGTTTTAGTAAAGTTTAAAATTGAAATTTTTGTATCTACTATGGATAAAAATAACAATACCGTATTAAAATATAGTTTATAAAACTTCCCATTACAGCGTTGCATATAAAAATATAATTTCAGATAAGCCCAATTAAATTTGTGAGTATTCAAAAAAGCATGACGCCATATGGCATCAAAATAGCGAAATGGTTAAAGTGACAGTGTGCGTGTCTAATCTACAATAATTACATAAACGTAGTTAGTTCCTTTAGTTTAAAATTCACTCAACAAGAAATATTTCGTATACATACCTTTTGCAAATGAGATTGCAAGTATCCAGCCGGTAAACAGCCCATCGCCAAGATGTTTAAAAAGCATTCCTCCGCCATATCCCTTGTTCTTGCTAACATATAAAATTCGTGGAATTATAAAACAAAAGCATAAAAAGTACAGATTCTTGAAAAAATTCAATGAAAATTACTACCTGCTTGTATTTCGCGTAAACAGAGGAAAATAAACACAAATATAGAAGCTCTGATCCAATACTTTTCGTGAAAAATCCTGTAAAACTGTCAAACAGCAAAATTACTCTCTGAATTGAGAGTAAAAAGTGAGTAACAACAAAAAGTACGTGAACAAAAAAACCATTTTTCCTGTAAAAACGTCAACAAGTGATTGCTTGACACTTTTCACGATTTTACCAGAAGAAAAAGTTCGGGTAAAATCTTGCAACTTCATTCTCTACACAACTCTCCAAAAGTCGCTCTCATTTACAGGATTTTGGAGGATTTTGGAGTACGGGAACATTTTTCCTGCAACTTCCTGCAAGTTCGTGTAAAATCCTGTAAGTTCATGGAGTACTGGATCAGAGCTATATTCACCACGACAAGTAGCACCAGAGCAGTATTTTTTCTGTAATTTCTCATTTTAGTGGCAGCGCGCCGAGCGTTCAGATAGTCATTAGCATTTTGCACGAAAAAGTAGTGCTGCAAAAACATCGATGTTTGAAACTATCGATTTTTCGATGTTTTTGCCACTAAAACATCGATAGTATCGATACTATCGTGGTTTCTTGAGAATTTTAACTTTTTGTTTCAAGCTGAAATCCTTATCAATTAACAAACATAATTTTTTAATAAATTACATTTCTTATTTTAAAATTATCCAATAATTAATTTAAATTTTAATTTGACTTGTATTTAAGGTCACATTTAATTTATAATTATATAAAAGTATTCATAAAGCAACAACACTATTAATATGTGTTATAAATTATGTCTTATTAAATAAATTAAAGACATTAATCCAGGGTACACTTCAGGTTTTTATTCTTAATTTTCCCAATTAGAGATCGCACTGACAAAATCAATTTGTTAGTAATAACCAGGGCTGAAGAAAATAAGCAAGAAACAAATCCGTTTTAAGCGCTTAGATAAGCACAAAAACACCTTTTTTTCTTGCAACCCTATAGTTTTGTGTTGCCGAAGAAGAGGGGCTGAACAACTACATATTGCCTTCGGCCGCACTTAGGGATTATATCCCTCACTAAGTAGAATTCTCCTTTCTGTGTTGCCAAAGAAGGGGGCTGAACACCATTTTCAGAGAACACCTTCCTGCGTAGGCGGCCTTCGGCCGCACTTAGGGATTATAAACCTCACTACGTAGAATTCTCCTTTCTCTGTTGCCGAAAAAAGGGGGCGGAACACCTTTTGCAGAGAACACCTTTTTGCGTAGGCGGCCTGCGGCCGCACTTAGGGAATATAACCTTCACTACGTAGAATTCTTTCTATTGTATTGTTTTGTACGGTATGGGTGCAATGTAATGTAATTACAAGTTAATAAAAGTTGGATTAAAGTGATTTATATACAATATAAAATAAAATCAAAGTGTGTAAACTATTAGGTGGTGTTATGCGCATTTATATATATGAAAGTATGTGACAAATGCACTCTTTGATAAGGAAATCAAGTGGAACGACTTAAAAAATTTTAACTACAAATAACTTATAAACAATTATATTAGTGGTATTCATCTAAACCGATAACTTTATCAAGCAGATAATCTTATAAGTTTATGCACTCTGTTACATGAACGACCCACACTCTCTTTTCGTTTACACATGCGACAATAGTCGTGTTTTCTTTGGTTATAAAGCGCAGTGTCACTAACTTTATACTACTAGCACGGGGATAAAGAAATTATTGAAACTACCTCACTAAATTGGAAAAAATTATATTTACGACATATCTATTTAAATAAATGAAAATATAACATAAA
>NW_023459209.1:6763-9556 GCF_013731165.1 Rhagoletis pomonella | reverse complement strand
CCAAGGAACTTTAACTTTTTAACCCGCCATACGCACTTATCATAGTTTAGTAAAACATTATTCTTTTTAAAAACTTCAAGGACCTTCTCCAAAGCTTCATTGTGATCTTTTTCCGTGATAACAAAAATAATGACATCATCGATGTAGTTTAAACAATTCTTACATGGAGATAGTAATTCTTCTAGTACCCGTTGAAAAATCTCCGGAGCGGAGTTGATACCAAACATCAGCCTTTTGTAACGGAAAACTCCCTTATGCGTTATGAATGAAGTGATTTCTCTACTCGATTCATCCAATTCGAGCTGATGGTACGCCTATTTCAAATCAAGTCTCGAGAACAACTTAGCTCCCCTCAACTTGGTCATAAAGGTGTCGAAAGTTGGAAATGGATCATTTTCCCTAAGCACCGCCTGGTTTGCTCTACGCATATCAACACATAAACGAATTTCCCCATTATCTTTAAAGACGGCTACAATAGGGGAGATCCACGAGCTTGGCCCAACCACCGGTTCAATAATGTCTTGAGCGAGTGCTTCATTTATCTTCTGCTCAACTTTCTCCTCAATTACGATTGGTATCCGCCGCATAGGCTGTTGAATTGGCTTTACCGAAAGATCCAATGATAACTTTATCTTAATATTTCTAATTTTTGGAAATGGGGTTTCGGTATCAACATTATTCACGCCTCGACCTAGTTTTAGAACATGAAGCTTGATTGCTGTCTCACGACCCAGAAGAGATTGGTTAGCGTTTTCAATTACATAAAATGTAGCAATTACCAGCCTTCAACTGTGATGGGTGCTTCAAAAACAAAAAGAACTTGTAGGATCTGAGTTGCTGCATAAGCTTTGAATTGATTTGTTGACTGCCTTCGGACATTGAATAAAACTGCCTTGTTATTCTGCAATTCAACCCTCTGTCTTTGGCTCAGGAGGTTAAAACGTGATCCCGAATCAATAATCATTGAAACGGTATGTCCCCCAATACGGCATTCAATTATCTCATCTCCTGACCCAATACAATTTACTTTAAAACACCAAAGGCTGCACGACTTATCCTCCATATTTCTTTCTTGTTCGGCAATGTACTTAATATTAGAAAAATGAAAACGTCGCTTTTTCGGACTGCCCCGTTCATATTCACCAGATTTACGCTTCTGACCCTTTGTCTTACACTTGCGGGCAAAATGTCCTATTAGACCGCATTTATTGCATTTGGACTTTCGCGCCGGGCAGCTTGCATCGGAGTGTATGTGCCCCAATTTGCCACATCTTCCACATTCCTTGCAGTTATCCCTTATCTGCTGTCTTGACGAAATTTCGCTGACCGCCTCGCAGAGTCGGACTTTGGAAACATACTCTGGGACTGCTTATTAATTTGTTCGTAGACCTGACACGCTCCGATAACTTCGTCTAAACTTTGTTCCTTTTCAAGAAGTCTTTTCTTAAGCTCGACAGGTGCCCAAGAATCAATTAATTTGTCTTTCAAACAATTATTTTCCATTTCGTTCTTTGTTGATCCAAAATCACATTTGGACACTTGATGTCTTAGTCGTAGCAAAAACTTATTAAAATCTTCCCCTTCCGATGGACAGAGGCTCCTGAATAAATGCCTTTCAAATGTAGAGTTACGCTTGGGTGAAAAGAAATTGTTAAATTTTTCTACCAAAATATTGAACACATCATTTTTGTTTTCTTCGTAGACTTCTACAAGAGCGCCGGGGATGTTAAATATAACCTCTTGTAATTGGGGCCCTCCTAAATGCAGCAGCTTATTCCTTTGTTTAACAGCGTCACTTATTTCTTCGGACTGAATTAATAAAGACAAGGAACGGAACCATTTTTCCCACTCATTACGTAATAGAGATTTGTCTATGTTGTCGCATAAGAATGGCTTAAACTCAGTCATTTTAGCTTGAAAATATAACAAACTGTCTTCCAAAGTTTTACCTGTAATGTGTTTTCAAAAAAAAAAAAAGATTCAGAGCCCAAGGTACTGAATATACACTCAGCAATTTAATGCACGTACCTTGCTTTTCGCTTTAGCCAATTGAATGGTCCGACAGCAAGCACAATTAAATGTGCACACTTAGTAGCACTCTAATGCTTATGTGTTTTACCAATTAAATGGTACAAATCTTTAATAAGTCGACAAGCCCAATTTAATGCGCTGCTTTAGTAGCAGTTTAATATGAATGTGTCTCTACCAATTGAATGGCCACCTTAACTTAATTTATAGCTTTGACGTTTCGTTTTGTGCACTGCTTCCTTCGTTCTGGTACATTAAAATTATTGACTTAGCAACGAGTTAACTAACATACGCATGTAGATGTGTGTAATTTCGCAAGAGCCTCAGCTTCACTCATATACCACTTTTCACCACGAAGCAGCAAGTAATTGTATTCAATCGTTCTTTGCTTTTCACGCGCTGGTGTGTTGAAAATAATGTGTATCTATTATGTCTTGCCTGTTATACCAATAGCTGACGGCTTGCAAAAATTCGCCACTTTGCTGATGCAATGCCTGCGATGAAACACCTATTTAAATTAAGAAAAAAAAAGTAGCTACGTATATTCAGAAATATTTCTTCCATGCGTGGTCCGCTCACGATTCAATTCTCGTCGCCAATGTAACAACCTCCCTTGATGCTCTAAATAAAATACTTGTTTTAATCGGTAATCATGTAATGCTTCTTTTATTCGTTCTATTCGCTTCGATGCTTGTATACGACTGTCTCTAAAGTACGTGTTCTACTATGCTAAAGTGTTATACTATTATGGCGTGTTCTCACGCT
>NW_023459209.1:4091-6663 GCF_013731165.1 Rhagoletis pomonella | reverse complement strand
AACACCTCCATATAGTGAACACCGAAATATTTACACTCTACTCTAAATAGTGAACAATCGAAAGCCTCTAAATAGTGAACAAAATTTTAAAAGCAACGGCAAGCATAAATTGACAAAAAAATACCAAATTTAACCGGAAATGAAAGCGGTTATTCCCTGAAATTTATCACTTTATGTTTATTACTAGAAAAGCTGCTACTATTTGATGCTAATGTTTATTTGGTTCTTGTCGAGTTCCAACCGCTTGTGCGTGAATGTGCGCTGTTTTACGTGTTTTTTATTTTTATTTTTACAACGCTTTTATCAACTTGCAATGTTGTGTTCCAGAGACTTTCAATGTTGTGGATCCAGAAACTTTCAATGTTGTGTTCCGACACCAAAGCAAAGCTTTGAAAAGCTCCTATAAAAAAGCATAGTGAATAGGGCGAGGTAGATGACATCTAGATGTCGCCCTATGTACTACGTTTGCTACACCGGAAATAGACGACACGCCATTTCTTTAAATAAAATTAGTTTGACTATTGTCAACTAAATCGAATGCTTTGTAAGTGAAGTGACTTGTGGACCACTTGAGGTATAGGTGGACCAGTTGGTAACCACTTTGGGACCAGTTGGTAACTAGTTCATGGGACCAGTTGGTAACCATTTGGGTACCAGTCCGGGAACCAGTTGGGAACCAGTTTGGGACTAATCCGAAACTACTCACTAATACACTTGAATTGATATGAAAAGTAATATATGAATGTATGATGTGGGTATATGAATAACGACCGCTTAAAATCGATTTCAAAGTTCTACTTTCGCTGTAGAAATTTTAGGTCTACGTTATGTAGTTTGACTATTGTCAATTACATCGAATGCTTTGTATTGCATGCGCTCCACGTTTTTCATTTTCAATTTCATAGATTGTTTATAATGACTTTTGCTAAAATTTCAAAATCAAAAGTTATCAAAACAAATTCTATGGGACTGAGAAGTATTATTTTCTACTTTTTAGTCCATTTATAAAAGCGTTGTATATTAAAAAGTTTTTTTTATATTATTTATTTTTTTTATTTTTTGTGTGCTAATAAATTTAGCATTTAAATAATTGTTAAGTGTTATCATGTCTGCGAGGAAATTCCTTTCGTTTAAGCAAAAATCTGAAATTGTTGAAAAAATCGGAAATTTATGGTGTAACTGCAGACATCTTCATAGAATGGTTTCACCATTGCTTCGTCCCTCACGTACATGAGTAATACATTTAAAATTCCTAACAGTTTTACCGAGTATTTTTTCGTTTTTAGCTGTTATTAGGTTCAAAATTATTTGCTAAGCTATCCTATTGCTTGATAACGCCCCTAGCCATCCGCCAGAAGATGAACTTAAAACTGCTGATGGCTCAATATTCGTTGTTTATATGCCTCCAAATTTAACGCCTTTTATTCAGCCTATGGATCGAAATGTTATTCGCTTAACTAAGCTGTACTACAAAAAACATCTACTGTATTAGCTGTAGGAAAAGATGACATCACACAATTTTTAAAAACTAACTTTTGAAGATGCTGTATCATTTTTAATGCTTGCTTGGAATCAGCTGAAGGCAAGTGTAACAGCGAAATGTTGGAAGCCTTTATTAGAATGTTCCAATGCCACAGAGCCAAATGAAAGCGAGGATGAAGACGATGATGTTCCTTGAGCTTACTTCGCCAAAAAATATTGCCGGAAAAATATAAAGAAATCGATGATATACAGGGTCTGCTGCAAGTTGTAATACCGAAGGTAATTTTATTGACCCTATTGACATTCACCTGCCCATTTCGTTTTTATGTACATTAATTGTCTTAGGAAACCTACACTGAAAATGATATCTAAAATTGGAATACAATCGAAGACGACGAACCAATTGATTTAGAGAAATATGCCGAGGATACTGCGGAAGTTGGTGATGATGACCAAGGCGAAGGACAGATCGGAAATCCTATAAAAGCCACTGAAGCTATTAAAAACTGACTATGCTGGCATAATAGTATTGAGAACTCTACGTGAAAAAGCGGCCCAAAAGTCAATTTCCTTATGCATGAAGCAAACATCTATTCGCGAATTCTTTCAATAAACATTCATATGTCCATTTATATTTTCCTAAGTATACATTTATTCCAAAGATCTGTTGCACTTACATAATAAGTCAACCTTAATATAGTGAACAACCTAGATGCTGTGAACAGGCCATGCAAAGATTAGTTCACTATATCCAGACACGACTGTATATTTGTTTCTTACCTAGTTTTAGTAATTTTTTTGATGAAAATACAGTCAATTCCTCTAAAAAAACGATATACACTTGCGATAAGGACTTTTCCTAATTTTTAACCGACTTCCAAAAAAGGAGGAGGTTATCAGTTCGTCAGAATATTTTTTTTTTTATGTATGTTACCGCATAACCGATTTCGATAATTCTTTTTGCATCGGAAAGGTAGTGTCTCAGAGGTGGTCCCATACTAATCTGGTTAAGATCCGATCAGTGGATCATGAGATATATATATATTTTTTTTTTATATGAGAGTTGAAGTCGGTTTTTTTTGCTAAAAAT
>NW_023459209.1:510-3991 GCF_013731165.1 Rhagoletis pomonella | reverse complement strand
GAATTAGCCAGCTCGGTGAGTAGCTCATAGGAGATACGTATTTGATATTTCCTGCAATGAAAAGTGAATAGATGTATACGCTTCTGTATGTACATATGTACTTGATTTTATTTTCTCACACTTACTCTGGCAGCTGAGCATGCATCTGCTTCAACTGGTCAACCAGAAAGTAAAGTTTCCGTTGCAGTAACTCTGGAGTCAGTTGTGTGTAATCCTGAACCTGTGCGCTGGTACTGGCATTGGAACTGCAAGCTGCTAAAGCGCTGGCACTAGTGGAGGGCAGCTCGGTTTCCATCGATGGTTAATTTTAGTAGATTTGCAAGATATTTTGTTCTTCAACGCAAAAACTCCTAATTGTTTACAAATTTTATAGCTTCTTCTTTGATGGTAAAACAAGATGTTCACAATAGTGTGCCACATGTGATTTTTAGTCTGTTCGACAACCTGATAATAGGTGCGTTCGTTTAAAATCTCCAACAGAAACCAACCAACTGCCAAATTCCGGCGAAATGTCATCTGTTCGCTCACAAGAGAGAAATATCCAAAATAGTACGCGAACAGAAAATTTGCAGAAACTTGCAAGTTAGACGAACAGCTGATATAATTTTTGTTTACATTCAAAAGTGTAAAATTTAAAACGTACGAAAACTCATTACAAAGTGCCATCCTGGCACAGTTTATTGATTAAACAAATAACTACTTACTTCTTACAAGTTTAATTAGTCGCATTTTGTAATTTTTAACTTCCAAACCATCAAATTCAATTTTGTGATTTGCGTAAATGCCAACCAGCTGTTTTTGATCAGCTGTTTTCCTTTTGGAAAATTGCTGTTGGCAAAAATTTTTCCAGCAGAATCCAGCAGCTTCCCCTCAAAATGATATGTCACTTTGCTCTCTCAATTTCCCCTACTTTGCAAGTTTTTGCGTACGCGAACGCAAAAACTTGTAAGTTTTGGTTAAACATGAACAATTAACAGCTACGCGAACGAACCTAATAGCAGTGCGATTAAACAAAGACTCAATACTGGGGAATTACAGGGAATTCTTTTAGGAGACAGTGGTTATGCAGTTAGTAATGTGCTTTTAATTCCATTTTTAACACCAAATTCAACTCGGCAAAAAGAGTATAACAAAAGCCAAATTAAAACAAGAAATACTGTGGAAAGATTTTTTGGTGTTTGGAAGAGAAGATTTCCCTGCCTTCAACTTGCAATGGCTTTGAAGTTAGATACAGTTGTGGCTATAATATGTGCATGCGCAGCGCTACACAATATATCAATATTGACTTGGCACCATTGAACTGGGATGACTCTGAAATCTCTAATGATGTTACTGGTGTGTGCTTATAAATAAAAACTGTTTCTTGCTCAAATAACAACAGTTTTATTTACAACTTCTAGAAATTAAAAATTCTTAAGGCGAATGAAATATAATATAGGGTTAATCATATTTATAGGCCAGGGACTTTTTAGCCATTTTTTTCAATTTTAGTAATTTTTCTAAGTAAAGTTCATTCCTTTCAAAACCCATATAAATCCATGTTTCGCAAAAATTACGAAAATTCAAAAAATTTGCATTAATAATTGTCAAATAATCAATGTAAATGGGGTACAAAACTGTATACTCGATACAAAAAGTCTGATTAAAAAGTAGAAAACATTGATGAAAATTTGTGGCCTTTTCCTAATTTTTGCGGAAACCCTTAATCTTTGATTTACATACAATTGCGATGAGCTAATTAAGCTAGCAACGTTTTGTTCAATTTCTTCTATTTTTATTTTGTTTATCTAATGGTTATTATTTTTTCATAAAAGTATAGCTCATTATAAAACAAACACCATATAAATCCACATTTAAAACCTTGTGCAAAAATTATAAAAAATTTGCAAAGTTTCAGTTAAATTTTAAACTTTTTATTCAGATTTTTTAAATTTTTTTGAGTATGCATTAAATTCTAATACAACGGATTGCACGATTGAAGTTGCTAAAAAATCGCGCTGATATTTGGCCATTTTATTTCACATATTTAAAAATTAAAAAAAATCTGAATAAAAAGTTTACAATTTACATGACATTTTGCAGATTTTATATAATTTTTGTACAAAGTTTGAAATGTGGATTTATATGATGTTTGTTTTATAATGAGCTAGGCTTTTATGAAAAAATAATAAACATTAAATAAACAAAAGAAAAATAGCCAAAATTGAGCAAAACGTTGCTGGCTTAATTAGCTCATCTTATTGTATGTACATTCAAGATTAAGGGTTTTCGCAACAAGTAATTTTTAACAAAAAAAACCGACTTCAACTCTCATATAAAAAAAATATATATATATATATCTCATGATCCACTGATCGGATCTTAACCAGATTAGTATGGGACCACCTCTGAGACACTACCTTTCCGATGCAAAAAGAATTATCGAAATCGGTTATGCGGTAACATACATAAAAAAAAAAAATATTCCGACGAACTGATAACCTAAAAAGGTTTAAAATGTTCAAGAGAATTATTTCCCGGAAAATTTCACTAGGGGTCTTCTCAGACTAAAGCTTTGTATAAAAAACGGCGGCAAAAAAACAGAAATTGTTGTTTTTTATATCCTGTGGGTTTTTACGTTCATTGTAAAATGATTTTGTCTGCGACAATTGGTGAAAATTAGAGGCGAATAATTCACTACAACATTTTAGCCCTCTAGCGACCTGTGAAATTCCTTTTATTCAGCCTTTCAAAAATAAGGGGTCTTTTGACACTTTAGTGAAAGACCTAGTGGGTTAAAATGTTCTACGAAAATAGTCCTCATAAAATTTGACTATATGTGCCCAAACTAGAAATTTCGTCCAGAAATAAGTTTTAACCCTATTTTAATCTTATCTTAAAAACATTGAGGCGATTGAAAACTTCATATGCCCATAAAAAAATATTGGACTGAGAATGAAAAAAGATTTGGAGGTTTTTCTATATGGATAAAGGTCTCTTATCGTGAGTCAAAATCATTCCGCCTCCAGACAATGACCCTGAAATTGTTGCACAGTGTAAATTGCAAAAAACTACCATATCTAACAAACATAGTTTAAAATACGGTCGTACAAATCCACTGACGCTCAGTGTACTTATAAGTGCACTGGATTAAAATAGGAATTCTATGAATTACCTGTATAAATTTCTACGATAACGTCTTCACATTGGAAACTGCTGCTTTCTGTTTCTATTTCTTCCATATTTTCTTCCGTACTTCTTAATAAAAGTGCATATGTAAATACATATCTTTCAGCAAACGATATGGTGAAAAAATATTAAAATAGCCTATTTAAATTAGAGGGCTGCATGAATTCATTCAAACTTCTAGCCAAGCAGAGTACAGTAAATTTGAATATTTTACTTCGCATACAAAACACTCAGCGTTTGGAATTTTGCAAGTTATGAATATACATTAGGGCTATTCGCGATTCGGTGTATAAGAGCTGACAAATTTATGCAA
>NW_023459209.1:0-410 GCF_013731165.1 Rhagoletis pomonella | reverse complement strand
AATTATACCTTGTAAACATTAGAATGACTATTAAATTCCTTCGTTATCGAGTCCCAAGCCTCCCTTTTTTTAGCAACCGATTTGGCGTCAGTTTGTTTCGCCTCCACTACACAAAACTTTTTCACTAGCTGCGCCAATATAACCTTTTCATCCGCAGTAAAATTAGAAGCACGTTTTCGCGGTATTTTTTTTCTTCCTAAGTTAATTGTCCTTGTAGATAAATGTGGTACTTCTCGTGTGATTTCAATGTATGTATTTTTACCACACAATTTTATTAACAAAAAATAATTTTATTTGCATACATATAATTGAATATTCAAATTCAAATATTGTCATTTTGAAGCAAATGATGCCATGGGAAAAAAGGGAAAAATTTGATGAATACTTAAGAATGTCATTAGCTAAGGATC
>NW_023459208.1:52492-69465 GCF_013731165.1 Rhagoletis pomonella | reverse complement strand
AATAGTTTATTTTAAAAAGTGCTCATTGCATTATAAATTATTTTTTTATATAGACGGGATAATGACTCAGAAAAATTTATTCCGAAAACTACTCAATGCCCAAAAAATTTTCAAAAAAATTATCTGACGAATTTTTTTCTTAGTGTATGTTTCTCTAAAATTTTTTTTTTTAAGTTGTTTTTTCTCATTGCATTTTGTAATAAAAGTTTGCAATCAATTTCACCTACCCAAATTGGCTTTCACTACGGAATACGTTTTGTACTAAACTCTTTCAAAAAATAATTTTTATCTAAAGATTTTTTTCGCGAACTAATTTCTCATTTTAAAATAGGAGTTTTGTAAAAATTGATTTTTTCAAAAAAATTTTTTATTTTCTATGTCTATTTTTTTAATCTTTTTTCTAATTCGAGGTAAATTTTTGTAAGTATATACATACATACGTATATTTGTTTCTAAAATTTTGTGATAAAAATAGAAACACAAATAAAATTTAGGCACATTAGGGGTATTCATCTCACGTCACAAACTGCCGAAAAACGCGATAAAATTATAAATTCCATACAAATTTAACATAAGAAAACAGAAAGCTTTAAAATGACTCACAGTTTACTCTTTGGGAAGCATGAAAAAAAAATTGACACAATAAATTATTGACTATTTACAAGCTTTTTTTTTATTGTAATGACACTGGTATTTTTGATGCCCAATTTTGTCATTAAATGTTTTGTAATTTAATTCGCAGTGGACATTCGGGATATACATACGTTTGTTTCCACATTTGGTTTTATAAATGGCACACATTTTTTTAATAATTTTTTTTTTTTTTGTAATTTAATTGTTTGGTGAAAATGCGGTATTGGAAAATTTAAATAAAAAAAATGCATATCACTTGTTACATTGTATAATTTTTAACAATTTTATGAACCTTTTTTCGGACCATACTGCACATTTTATTTTCTACAAACGCGTTCAAATGCTTTGCGCCAACTAGATTTTGTATTACCACAAATAGTTTTTACTAAAACACATTTAAATATTTATTCAGAACTAACATTTTACACGGGTTTCCTCAGCATAAGCTTCGAGCTACAACAAAAACAACAACCGACGTTTTTACACTGCAAAATTATAAAAATCTACTAATTCGCATAGCCTTACCTTAGCACTGATTTGTTTTAAGTTGGAATTCAAGTCGCTACCCCCTTTTCTCCTACCATTTATTGCAGTATTATGGGCTCGCATAGTTTAAGCGAACATTCAGACGAAGGCTTCGAGGAGAACGATGCACTGGAAGTGGGCGGTGCTGTCGGTAAAATTGTGTCGCGCTTCATCGATCGCGTCTGCACCGAGGGCGGTGTAACCTCCGAGCACATACGCAATCTGCATGACATGGTGCCTGGTGTGGTGCACATGCACATTGAAATGCTGGAATCGGTGTATCTGGAGTCCAAACGGCATCCACATGTGCAGAAGCCGAAGATACAAACGCCATGTCTGCTGCCAGGCGAGGAGATTGTAACAGATCACTTGCGCTGCTATCTGATGCCCGATGGGCGCGAAGATGACACACAAAGTTGGATACCAGCCGAAGGTGCACTGTTCTTAACAAACTATCGCATCGTGTTCAAGGGTAGGTCAAATGGGAGTCGATATTTTTTAAATAATGAAATTTGGATTAATCAAATACTTTTAGGTTCACCCTGTGATCCACTCGCTTGCGAACAGACCATCATACGCGCCTTTCCCATCTCCTCGCTGCTGAAGGAGAAAAAGATCTCAGTACTTTACCTATCGCATTTAGATCAAACTCTGCCAGAGGGTTTACAGTTACGCTCCAGCACCTTTCAGCTAATGAAAATCGCATTCGACACGGAGGTGACACCAGAAATGATTGAGACTTTCCGCAAAATACTCACGAAGGCGCGGCATCCGATCGACGAATTCGAACACTTCGCCTTCCAATCGTACGGTACCATAATGCATGGCACTGCACCATCTAAAACCAAAGAAAAATACTCAACACTAAAGGGTTTCGCTAAGAAAACAATTTTACGCAAATTCAAACAAAAAGCACCAACTAAACGCAAATTGGTTGCTTCGACACTCGATTTTGATACGCTCGCACCATCGACGGAAGCCATCGATACACATTCTCTTGACGATGAACTCGAAGATGATGAGTTCGAAACAAATACGGACACCATGCCACGCCTGCTGACCGCCAAGGATGTAGAACGCATGCGGGAACGCAGTTATGTGCGCGATTGGAAGCGTTTGGGTTTTGATGATGCACAAAATGGCTTCCGCATAACCACTGTGAATGCCAATTACAGTCTCTGTCGTTCGTATCCTGCACTCTTGGTAGCACCTGTGCAAATAAATGACGCCGCACTATTACATTTGGTGCGCTGCTACAAGAGTCAACGCATACCGGTGGCGACGTGGCGTCACCGCAATGGTGCTTTGCTGATAAGAGGCGCGCTGCCACACAGCAAGTCGGTTATCGGTGAGTTTAATAAGATTTTTATTGCAAGCGAATTGGTGATGTTATTTGAAAATTTTACAATTCATAACAGGCATGCTTAAAAACTCCACGGGTTCGAACACGATGTCACACGACGTCGCCAACTATCACGAACAGGATAAATACATTTCAGCGCTCATTGACTCAATGCCGAAAAATCTCTCTCTAGCATTGGCGCAATACAATTTGACCGGCATGAATTTGTCAATGAATTCGTTGCTATTGAACGCTGGGGATGAGTCGTCCTACCTTAACCGCGCAGACACTTCACTGACGCCGGAAGTTAGTCGCAAACATAAGTCGGCACATTCAGCGAGCAGTGATGCGAAATCAAATAACTGGACCGATTCGTTGAAACCAAAATCGAATACAATAAAAAACAACTCATCAGTCTCAGCAGCTGCGTCAGCGTATCGAAAGTTGCGGCTGTATGTTTTAGGTAATTAGCATATTTTGTAACACTCCCATATTCACTTCTTCATTCTCGTACTCACCTCTTTTTTTTCGCATGTGTCAGGTGAAAAATCTCAAACAAAATCTGGCATCAATGCAGATCTCTGCGCCGAATTCATAGCCGTCGACTATGCTGACTATCGGCAATCACGCATCGCTTTCAAGAAGCTTATGCGCGCATGCCTACCCTCGAATACAACCAACGAAGCGGATCAAACGTTTGCCAAAAGCGTTGAACAATCCGAGTGGCTGCAACAAATCTCTTCGCTTCTGCAGCTTTCTGGCGCTGTGGTCGATTTAATGGATTTGCAAGAGTCAAGTGTGATGCTCTCGCTGGAGGATGGCTGGGATATTACCGCGCAAATATCTTCGATTGCACAACTATGTCTCGATCCATACTATCGCACAATGGAGGGCTTCCGTGTACTCATCGAGAAGGATTGGATTGCATTTGGACATCGTTTTGCACATCGTAGCAATTTAAAGCCAACGCATGGCAATTCGAGTATAGCATTTGCGCCAACTTTCTTGCAATTTTTAGATGCTGTTTACCAAATACAAAAACAATTTCCAATGGCATTTGAATTCAATGAGTTTTATGTACGCTTCTTGGCTTACCACATGGTTTCGTGTCGTTTTCGCACTTTTCTCTTTGACTGTGAAGTGGAACGTTTCGATTTGGGTATCGCTTCTGTAGAGGATAAACGGGGTTCATTGAGCACCAAACATCACATGCTAGGTAATAATAAGTTTAAGCTTGTGCGTGTTGATCTATTGGGTGTGCAGTACCATTAACTTAATTAACACATTTCTCTAATCGCAGCTAACACCGGTTCCGATGACGAGTGCATCTACCCCATGGACGTACGCAGCAAGGCGGCACAATCTGCGGTGAATTTCAATCGCATCGGTCACTCCATCTTCGACTACATCGAACGTCAGCATGCGAAGTCACAGATTTTCTACAATTTCATGTACTGTGTACGCGACGATGTACTGCGTCCGCAGAGCTCTTTGCCTGCCCTAGATCTCTGGCCCTACTACACCAACGAAGAGTTGGCGCAGGGTCCACCGTACGATCTGGAGTTGACAAATGCCGATGATGAAATTGATCTCTCCGAGTTGCGTGGCAAACGAATTGTTATTAGCGCTGGCTATGATAATATCGAAAAGAGTAACCCCAATGCATTTGTTTGTCTATTGAGTGATGTGCGACAAGCGGAAACCGAACGTGGCCATCTGCCACAAAAATGGTTGCAAGTGTGGGATCAATTGGAGGTACCCCAAATGGAAGAGCTGACGCGCAAGTCATCGTTGAGTAGTATTCTATTGCAATCGCACGGAAAATTAGCGCACAAACGTTCCACTTTGGAGATACTCATGAAGGGTCGCTTAAGTGGCTATCAGGATAAATTCTTTCATCCACATCGTTTCGAGAAGCATCCCTATACAACACCCACCAATTGCAATCACTGCACCAAGCTGCTATGGGGTCCAGTCGGTTATCGCTGCATGGACTGTGGCAATTCTTATCACGAAAAATGCACCGAGGTGTCATTGAAGAACTGCACCAAATATAAGGCCGTGGATGGTGTAGTGCCGCCAAATGTCAACATATCGCAGGGTGACACCTCAAGTATAGCATCGAGTGCCGCTACAACGGCGCGTACTTCAAGCCATCATTTCTACAATCAATTTAGCAGCAATGTGGCGGAGAATCGAACACATGAGGGGTGAGTGTGATGACCTAAAACGTAGTGTTTTTATTTTTAATTTAAATGCTCGGAAATCCATGCATAACATTTGGCTCGCCGAAGAAACCTATGTAGATTTATTATAAGAATGAATACGATTTGTTAGAGACTATATATTTATGGAAGGCTTGATCCGGATTTTTTTTTTATTCCCTTAGGTTTTGGTTTCTTAAAAGGGGCGGATTGCTAGTGTACCAGACCGCCCTATATATTCTTTAATCTTCTGATTATTCTTAATTCATTCTACGACTTTCGTTTCTCTTTTTCAAGGCATCTTTATAAACGCGGTGCCCTCCTGAAAGGCTGGAAGCAGCGTTGGTTTGTGCTGGACTCCATAAAACATCAACTGCGTTATTATGATTCTGGCGAGGATTCACAATGCAAAGGGGTTATAGGTGAGTTGTCGAATGGAAATATTTACTAAAATCTTATTATCAGAAAACTGGAAAATTAACTTAAGCTGCACTTGGTAGTAGTAGGTTGAACAAGGAAATGAATTAGCAACCATAGTTTACGGGGTGTGCAGAGTGTACAGAGTGGTTAGCACTTCGATGATGCGGGTTCGATCCCTGCTGAAGCCTAGAAAAAGAAGTCTGATGAGGAGATGTGGTGATCTCCGAAATAGCAGCTATAACTTCTACCGCTTAGACTTTGTTGCTTTTGCCATTTTTCCTAATAAACCTTTTCGTGGTACAAAGCTCAATAACAATATTAAAACAAAATTTATTTTAAACTTTTATTATAAAACTTTCTAAAATAAATAATTGCCTTTTTTACATATTTTTAATCCTGACACAGAATTGGCCGAAGTGCAATCAGTTACGCCAGCGCAACCAGCACAAATTGGTACGAAGCGCATAGACGAGAAGGGCTTCTTTGATGTAAGTAATCACAAATACTCCTAAGCATATACATATGTACTTATGTTAAGGCCTTTTTTCTCGAGCTTTTGAGTTTTTGGATTATGTCACTCTGATCGTGAATAAGCAACATCTCAAAACCAATGCAAGAACTGTACATATTTAAACAAAAATAACCCTCCCTTTCTCTTCCCTAGAGAGGAAGCGATGTTGGACGCACCAGGGCTATTTTTTTTTTTTTTTTTTTTTTTAAAGGTTTCAGTTTGGCCCAAGGCACATTAAACAGGTAGTATCAGTAGAGCAAAAACAACATTTGCGTGTATTTTGTTGTTGCTTCTGGTATCGAAAGTGTCAAAAACTGTTCTGAATTTTTTCTTCTAAATCAAAGCGTGCCATGTAAAATACAAAAAATTATAAAAAATAAAAAATTGAAATTGGAAAAAATAAAAATTGATGCAACTTTCTTTCCTAGTAAATTTGTTTGCTTCTCGAAGCATTGATCCATCCTTTGCAAGGCCCAGTAATCAGCGGTCGTGCTGCTGAGTTGGGCGAACGTTCCAAAAGCTGCTATTCAATCGCTTGTTTTGTATGGAAAAAGGTTTCACATGCAAATGGATTTTAACAATTCAGAATTTTTGTGAGAAAAAATTAAAAATATTTGACATTTTCGAGACCAAATAATTTGAAAATAAATCAAATCAGCTGCTCTACTGATACTACCTGTTCAATGTACCTTGGTTTGGCCCTTGATAACTCTTATAGTTGTTGTTTCCCCAAAAAATAAAGTATAACGTTATGCTCAGCCCAATGATTTCTATCGATTTCTATACTGTTACTCACAAAATTGAGCGTACGGTTTTTTGTGTTAATATTCGCAATGTTTTACATGCTAAAATTTTTTGTTAATTTTGTATTAAAATATAGCTTATATTTTAGCAAACCCCATTTAAATCCAAGCATGAAACAGTACGAAAAGTAAGAAAAATCTGCAAAGTTTCAGCAAAATCACAAACTTTTTAATATGAATTTCATGAAGGAATTCAGGTATGCTTTTTTATAGCCCCTTTTAGTATAATAATGTGCAAATTTCAAAAGTCTAAAAATTCGCGTTGATTTTTGAGAATTTTTTTGCTGACTGTCTTACAAATTTTTTCCATATGAAGTATTTTCAGAATCTTTTTGTTATATACTTGTACATAAAAATAAAAATGCATACCTGATTTTTTTTAAATTCTTATTAAAAACTTTGCGATTTTGCTGAAGCTTTAGAAATTTTTGTTAATTTTCGTACACAGTTTCTTTCTTGGATTTAAAGATGGTTTGCTAAAATATAAGCCATATTTTAATACAAAATCAACAAAAAAAAATTGTGCATGTAAAACATTGCGAATATTAACAAAAAAAAAACCGTGCGCTCAATTTTGTGAGTAACAGTATATGGCTAGCTTAAAGTGAAAATTTGTTAAGTCCAATTCTTCAAAATTTACAGGAGAATAGAAAAACATAGCAAACTTATTTCTTTGCGTGTTCAAACTAAAACATAACTGTACTATTTGGTAGAATTCGACATTAATAAAAATTCTGCGTTCCTTTGAATTTTTCGGCTTCTTTGCGCTTTCTTTTACAATCTTCATTTCACTGCCTATAAAAATAGGCAGAAATAAAATAAGTAGTTCGGTGTTTTTGAAAACGATATTTAATTTTCCTTGTTTTTTGTATCACAATGTTAGTTTTTACAAAAAGTAGACTTGGCAACTTTTCACTCCTAGCTAGCGATGTGCATATACATCGTCCATCAACATTTTATCAACGGCCCTTATTGTCTCCAAAGTTCAGTTGGCTGAAAAATACGGCTTTGAACTTTTCCAACACCCGTTCCGAAGTAGAGACCTGCGCTCGTCTAAACAACTTCTTCTGAATCTTATCCAAACCACTGATTTTTCGCAGAGCTGTGGGCTTTATTTTTAATATAAAATTTTGTGAAATTTTTCAAGTTTGCCATAATCACTTAAGTAAAGGCAAACCAAGGAAACCTAAATCGTGGTAATTTTTAAACGAAACTACTCTATTTTTTAGCAGAAAAGACTAAAACTTACATAAAATCCGTCCCTGTTTATGACAATAAATTTTGCAGTACAAATCCTTTTTTTCGAGATAGTCTCGATACAATTCAGGTCACGAATTAACCTGTGTTGAGCGAAAATATTTTGTTAGGTGTCAAGAAAAGAAGCAAATATTATAATTTACATGGAAAAAAGAGCCCTACTTTTCGATATGAAGTTGAAGGCACCTTTTTGTACAGAATATGTATACATATCGTTGATGAAATGTAGAAAGGCCCTAACTGAAATTTTTTCAAGAAAACATTTTGTTGCATTTTTAAGTAGTCCAGTGACGAAAATAACAGTTAAATATCAAGCTTTTTATTTTTAGATCATTGCAAAATCGTTATTTTTCCCAATCAAGAATAGTCGTTAAATTTGGATTTTTAATTTTTCGATAAAAAATCATCGTTATATTGAATTTTTATTTGTGATTATGATCTAAAAACCGATATGTACATAAATATATACATACGTATGGATGTACAAAGATATGATATACTCATAAATATATATGTAATTCAAATCTATACTCTCATTTTTCACATAGCTGAAGACCAATCGGCGCACCTACAACTTTTATGCGGTTAATGCGAATTTAGCACAAGAATGGATTGAGAAAATTCAAGCTTGCTTACAGTAAATGAATTTAGCTGCTCATTGGGAGCATTTCCTCATACATATTTCCGTTTCTTGCGTGTATTATTTTTTACGTATAAATATTTTAGCTAAGCTAAGCTTAACATAGAAAAAAAAAATTTAATTAAACTACAAAAAATGGACGACCAAATGAAATAAGTATAAATAAAAAAATATATAGCGTTATACTCAAAGTTTAGCAGCGGTAATGAAGCGAAAAACAAAAACAAAAATATACAAAATTAAATATACAATACATTAGCATTATTTAAGCAATTATGTTTAAGAAACTTTGTGTGTGATTATTATTTTCTGCTTCGCTTTTTGTAATATTTTTTTTTTTTTAAAGAAATCAAATGAAATATTTTATACTTTAATTACGCTGCCAACAGCAAATAAAAAAATATTAATCGTTAGTAGAAAAAAAAATAAAAATTAATTAAATATACATAAATATCGACGCTCTCCCATCTGTGTGCGTAAGTGTGTGTATGCGCGCGCATATTGTATTTACATACATACTTGCATACTACATAGTATAAATTAGCTTTGGCTTCAATTTCTGATTATCTCTTTACGAAAAACGCAATTTCTCTGTAGTACTAGATGACATTGCGCTGCATTTGTATGTCCTGTATAGTAGTATATACATAATAAATGAGTTATAGATCGATTAGTCTAATTATTCTTATAATAATTATTAAAAGTTTTTTTTTTACTATTTAAAAAACATATTTTATAGACAAGCTGCAATTACCCTGTATTTAATAGAGAGGTGAGTTTTGAAAATTACTTTTTTCTATATTTCAATAAATATGCATACATACATAAACAAAAAACGCCTATAAGTAAATGTATACAGAGATGGGCAGCTAAATAGAGCCAATATTTAATTGTGTAGATATTTCGAAATAAATTGCATATTTTACAAATCAACCGAAATGTATAACAGCAGGTGTAAAAACGCGTGTAAAGAAATACATGAAAGAAATTGTTGTGCTCTATTTGGTGGTTAACCTCTGTACACAATAAAATATACATACAAAAAACCTTGTGTACCAAAAGATATTTGAAAATGCTTTTCCGCATGCTAACCTAAATGTAAAAAAAATACATAACATAAATACATACATAAATAACTTAATAAATAGACTTTTTCAATGTGATCAACCGATTAAATACTAATACATACATACATATATACATACATACAACAAGAAAGTTAAATTTATAAATAAATAGCATACATGTATTGTTTAATATTTAATAATTGAAATTTTCTCATTGTTGAAGGAAGGGAAAGAAAGGTAAGCACAACATCGGAAAAAGGCTCAACCAACTTTACCGTACCGGTTATGCAATGTTTGCCTGACCTTTTTTTTTTTTTGAGGCGGAAATAATGGGCAGTGTTTGCCTTTTATTCTTCAGGCCTTGATATGTATGTACTTAGGGTGGTCCGTTTTTATGTATGTGATACACAAATTTGACTGCTCTCACCCCCTAGCATTTTTCTGTATCAAAAAAAAAAAATATTTCGAAATAAAAAAATATTTAAATATTTTTATTTTATATATTTAAAATATGATTAAATAAACATTGGGCATTGTTATTGCAAGTTTCCTGAAGAGAAGCAAAGCTTTCCCGTCGAAAATTATAGAATTTCAAGACATCTGTACAATTTCTACGGAAATTTTTTCGCCCCACATAAAACACATGGAAAACTTTGATTGCTTTGAACGGCCACAAAATAGTTTCTTATTTCAAAATAATAAGAAAATAGGGGAGTATTTTTTCGGTATAGAACATTCCTAGGGAGTGAGAGCATTAAAATTCCGACTTTACTTTATTTGGGCCCCCTAATGTACATACTAGGTGCGCAAGATTTTTTTACTTTCGTGATTCTTCGTATTATATACTTGGAATTTTTTAAGTAATTAGGGGACTCTTCGGGACTTTACGGGATACCTCTGGTTATATGTTTTGGGATCAAACAGGATTTTCAGGACTACTTCTGGCCCCTGGGGATTTTCGGGATTGTTTCAGGATTATCGAGACATTCGGGATTCTCTGAACTATTTCGGGACTACTTCGGAATTCGCGGGAACACTACTTCGAGATACTACTACTTTGGAATTTTCCGAACTATTTCAAGATTAAGTGATCGTAACTTTGCTAGAAGTGGTTCGGCAACAAATTTAAATACACTTTAAATTATATTTTTTTAAGCAAAAGGGTTTAGGTTCTAAAATTTATTAAAGAAGATGGAATAAAAATATTAAATTTAAAAAAATAAAAATTATTCTATTGTTTGCCACTTATGTTTATTTATTTTTAAGAATTTTCAATTAAAACACATCTCATTTTCCAACAAAACCCTGTTTAAAACTTTGTAGAAAACTAAAAAAAAATCAACAAATTTTCATCCAAATTTCAAACATTTTTTTTAGAAGTGTTAGAATTTTTTTATTATACAGTTTTATAGCACACTCAATTGTAGTGTAATAATTTGCAAGTTTCAAGCGCCTAAAATTCAACGTTTATTTTTTAGATTTTTTTGTCGCATTTGCTTCCATTTAAAGAATAAACACAGTTTATTTTCATATGAAGGAAAACCGCAAAATCTTACGGTTAGAAAACGTCTCAAAATCTTGACCTCAACATTTGGGAACCCATTGTGAAACGAACTGTGAACAGCCCAATTGATTTGAATCGAAGAATAACTTAAAAATTGTACTAAAATCGAAAATAACTAGTTACAGGTTGGGTAATGAAAATTGTGAATGCCATGAGTGCTGGGAAAGTTACTCCTTTGACTATACAATTTTTTACGCATAGCGGATAAACTACGCAGATTCCGGAAAATACCCAGCATTAGTACTTAAGTAAAGGCCTTACTTAACGTCAATCCTGTAACAGGACAAACCCATTGAGCTATATACACCCTTATTCAACCTACTATTATCAAGGGCAACTGATTCGCCGCTATTTCCTAACAAACAAGTCGTGGGACAAGTCACAATAACACTATTGAAATAAACATTATTACGCCATAATAAAATTAACAAATAGACCCATTCCAGATGTAATGAAATGAGTCGTTGAATTTTTTAAATAGCTCTGCTATAAAAGACTTTAAAGTAAATATGTACATACCAATTTCAAGAATTTTCAAACAATAACAATTTGCTCGTTTATTTAAGCGACACTAACCACTAAAGGAATGTTGTCCAGTACACAATATTCAGTATAAAAAAGGAGAATGGAAAAAAGAAACGCGAAAATTTATCAATATAAATCGCTGTGGCATGTCCATGGCAGAATGTGTCATACTGTGGCTCAATTATGGATTCACGGTGATGATTCTACATAGAAATATTAGTGATATTATTCGTATTTATTTATTACAACATTTAAAAATCAAAGCGGTCACCATCACCTTTCTCACCTTCAAATCACCCAAATCGTGTATATTCTCATCCGAATAACCCTTCATGGCTTTCGTTGCCACGGGTCCCATATAGTTATTGACCACAGCAAATTCCATCAACGATAGGAATACAAATACCGAACATGATGACATCCACACATCGATGGCTTTCACATAGGATACGGGCGGCAGCGATTGTTGTGATTGTGTATTTTGTGTAGCGAGTGTTAGTAGCGATGTGACGCCGAGTGTGACGCGTGCCGGTATCGCTTCGGGTTTAATCCAAAATGAAATCCATGACATGACCACAATAAGTGCAGATGGAATGTAGCTGTGAGTGAGGAGTGGAATGAGGAATGAATTAAAAAAAAAAAAATAATAAATGTGCTTCATTTACCGTAATAGGGGCACTTACGTGTGAAAGAGATGATAGCCAAGACGTCGACGCAGATTGAAAACTATAGCCAGGCAAGTGAAATTACCTGAAAAATTAATTTTGGGAAACTCATAAATGTCGATAGATAAACATCCAAGAAATAATTTCTATGCGAAATACATACATATATGGATTTTAGATAAGGATATGAATATGTTCATGTCATCGCTATCACTTCATTAATGAAAGTATATGTATGTATGTAAATAAATCATTGCAGATTATGATTTCCTTACGCTATAAAAAAAAAAAATTAACTCATTATTTCGCGACAGAAATACTGCTTCACTTTTTGTTTTTTTTTTAATGTTAATATTAGCTTGTTTTAAGCATTTCTAATAAAATTAAATTAAAAGCTTCGTGTTTTTTTGAGGCATTTGAAATTTTCTAAGGATTTTTTCAGGGCCGTTCAGAGTTTTCGGTAGTCTACATGTTTTAATTTTCGCGACTGCGGAAATTTTTCGATGTTTTTGTTTTACGCTTTATGATTTTCTCGGAGTTTCTGTATTTTTTCGAAGATTTTCTGGGTTATTTGTATTTAATGTTCCGGGATCAAGTTTACTTTTCAGATTACCGAGAGTCGTCGTGCTTTACGTTTTGCGACTCTTCTGCATTTTTCGGATTCGTTTTACTTTTCGCGAGCTTCGGGATTTTTTCGGACTTTTCTGAACTTTGGGAATTTTTTCGAGACATTTTTGGAAATTCTCTCAACTTCTTCTGCGCTTTCCTGGATTCTTGGTTTCGATTTGCCGGATTATTCACGCGATTTTTCATGATTTTTTGCTTTTCCGAGACTTTTTAGTATTCTTCCAGTTTTACTTTTTGGGTTTTTACAGGACTTCTCTGAGTTTTATTTTTTTTTTGAACTTTGTAATTTTTTTAGAACTTCACGATTTTTTTCGAAGTTTTCTAGATTTTTCGTAGCTATTTAGAGTTTTGGTGCTTTCTTTTCCGGGATTATTTGGAGCTTTTCGAGACTTTTCGGTATTCTTCAGATTTAACATTTTGGAATTTTACCAGGCTTTGCAGATTCTGCAAGTTTTATTTTTCGAGAGCTTTAAGCATTTTTCCAGGACTATTCGGAATTTTTTCGGTGTTGGTCGTATACTACTTTTCGTTATTCTTTCCGACTTTAGGAGCTTTTCAGTATACTTATTCCCAGTTTCGCCAATCAATATTAAAAATTATCAGGTTGAAAAAAAAAAACTTGAAGAGTTTTGGTCCATATTGAATTTCAAATAAAGTTTGTGCCTTGAGTCTTTGGTTTTTGCGCAGCTCCTTGTATGCGCAGTGCTTATGTATGTATGTATGTATGGACGAATGGGTGAGTGTGTGCGTGTGTGTGTGTGTGAATTTTTGCACCCGTATTAAATTTCATTTATCCACCTAAATATAAAATAATCATACCTGTCGAGTATTCTATGGTACAATCGGTTGTATAATTATTCGATATATCCAATTGTGGTAATTCAATTTCGCTATTAACCACCAACGGATCGGTCATATTCCAAATGAATACCAAATCTTCAACCGTGTGTGATACTAAAACAGAAAGTTAGTTACATAAGTTCAAACAAGAAATAAATTACTAATTTAAACCAAAACAACTCACAACTCTCAATCATCATGGAACAAATTTGTGTATCATGTGGATAGGATTCGAATTTCATGGCACAAGATAACACCAAAGTTAGTCTGCAAAAGCAAAGTAGGCAATGGGATTACATATTTCAATTTAATGTTCTGTTAAATTTTTATGAAAAAATGCATTCTCATCAACAAAGCAATTGCATACTCGCATACTCACTTTGACATGTAGAGCAATGTCTTGTCATGATATAGCCATAGGTAATGATTCGGTATGCTCATCTCATGGAATGTGACTTTTTTGGCATTCTTGAAGAAGCAATCTGGCCGCCAAATGCTATGCAACCAATCGACATCCAGTATACGATACTGTTCGCTCATGTTCTCTGGCAGTCGCAGGCGGGGATCACGCCAACTTTGTGCTAGGAATACGTCGGTGACATATGTCTATAAGTAGAGATAGTTATGCATATTCTTGAATTTTGCAAAATATTATTATTTTTTTTTAATTTTTTGTTTAGTGTAATTACCATCGATTCTTCATTGATCGAATCCAATGACAACACTGTCACATGAAAATAGACAACGGTCGGCTGTCCGAGTAATTTTGGCGCGCGATTTTTATCGTAATTTTTCGATGGTATTGGCAATATATCAGGCAATGATAAGCTGGATTCGATGCCGGTGACTAATTCTGCGCTTTCAGTGATATTTCTAAAAATTAAAAATGGTGGTTATTTTGAAAATGAAAGTAATTTTTTCCAGGTTTGTTATATTTTAATCTAAATTATAGTTCTGGCAAAGCCGATCCCAAGTTGGGTTGAGAAAAGGGAAGGGGCTATACAAAAGGCAGTAAGAGGATGACAAACAGAATTCCCTCGACGAAACCCGCTGTATCTCTTCGCAAGTCAAGGCGTTTGGGAGCTGAAATATGAGCATTGAAAGCGCTGCAGCAAGTCGGATATCGTAAAAGTTCAAGAATCGAGAGGGCAATCGTCACGGAGGTGCTCCGCCGAAATCCCTCAACGTCGAGACACCACACTTTTTCGCCGTACGAGCTCTGTCAAGGGCATTCACTCTACCCGTTACTTACACGGGACCCATCACCCGTGAATGAGGAGGAGTACCAAGCCAGGCAACTAAACTATCTACTCGTATTTGAGGCAAATCCCAGTAAATTCTAAAGCGGCCTTAGCCGTTTTAGCACGGACATTTTACAAGCATCGCCTTTATCCAGGAGCAATAGCGTATACCGCAAACAATGGAACGATGGTATGTATGAGCTTTACAACGATATAGACATAGTACGGCGGATTGAAATACAGTGGTTCCGCTGGCTTGAACATTTCGTACGAATGGACAGACAACGCAGCTAACTAATAAGGACTAGGTCGCAGTGTAGGTGGATTTATCTTTCTAGAGATTTTAAGCTCCGCCCACTACAGGGACTAACAAACCATTGTGGCAGGCATCGCTGGCAACTCATGGTAGGATATGATGCAAATGCTTATAAAACCAAGTGGTGTAGCAGTGAGCGAGTGGTTCTTCTTCTTCTTGATTGGCACTACTACTTCTTAGCGATTTTGGTCGAGTTAAAAATAGACTGACCGAGTGAAGCTATGTAAGTCCCTAACCAGCTGGTCTTTCCAACGCAGAGAAGCCCCCTTCCTCTTTCTCTGCTACCACCAGCTCGTACCATACGGAGTACTTTAAGGACTGGTTCTTTTGTATCTATTCGTACGATATGACCAGACCAGCGCAGCGCCAAATTTTGATTCTCGTGGTATGTCAATGTCGCTGTAAAGCTCTTACCATTCCATAGTGTCTGCGGTACGTCGAGAGAGGATTTTACTTCTCAATTTCCTGCTTAATCCAAAGTAGCACTTGTTGGCAAGGGTGATTCTGCGTCAGATTGCAAAGCTAACATTATAATCGGCTTTCACGATAGTTCCCAAGTATAAATACGAGTTCTTCATAAACTTCAAAATCATATCTTTCAAATGTTAGGTGCCCAGGCGCGCCTGTGCGGTTCAGTTCCGCAGTTCCTAATATCTTCTTCAACTTTAGCTTAAAGAAATCTCACGAAACCTGTTTTGGTATCAAACTGCTCCTTTCCAAATCTGTCGGAGCTAATGGTGCTGCTCAGCGCCATTTTACACGGTCGTTTTAGCGCGCAATTCTGGCTTAGGTGGTTGCAAGCCTTTTGTAAGAGAATTGAAAAAACTATAGGCAAGATAGTTTGAAAGTTTTAGTTTAGTCTGGCAAGAAAGTCTTCCAAAAAACAGCTACCTTGCCAATTTTCATGATGAAAAGCTCTTGGCCGAAAGCACTTGAGCGTGTTCCAAATGGAGATGTATATCATTTTGCACCAATAGTCGCAATGGCGAGGAAGCAAAGCATTGGCGTGGCATTCGAGAGATCCGAGGCTCAAATCCTGGGGCAGCGTACTTTTTTATTACATTTTTTTAATCAAAATCTAATTAAATTTTTAAGTTTAACAAAGGAAAAATATTTTTTTTTTTTATAAACTTATTTTATATTTTTTTTCTTTTTTAATTTAATTTTCTTTTAATTTTTATATTTGAATATGAAAAATATATATTTTTTAAATTTCGTTTAATTTTAAATAGCTTATTTTTTTAATTGATGTACTTTCTTTTCTTTTTTAATTTATTTTTCTTTTAATTGTATAGTTTTCGATTCATTTAATTTGTAGGACCTTTTTAATTTTTCAATTTGTTTATCTAATTCTCCTTTAATTTCTAGTTTAGTTTATTTATATACATATATTATAACAAGCGAAGTGTCAGAAGTTTGCATGTATAAACTTAAACACGTGCATCCAATTTGCTGATGTAATATTTAGCATACATATTCTATGCAAAATATGTATTCGAATTATGTCAATTGCAAATATAGAAATATTAAATTGTCAAAATGCACATTACTCACCTGAAACCATGAACACAATTGCACAGCAATATTGATTTTTCCAACAAATACAAATGAATAACGAAAATGACTAGAAATCTTTGTTGATTCAGTTGTTTAAGCACCGTACGCATTTTGTTGCACACACAACGGTATTGAAGTGAAAGTTTCATATGCATTTATATAATAAATATTAAAGCACTGCTGTGACGTTATTTTATGTACCAAGTAAACGCGCAGCATAAATTTTAAATTTAATT
>NW_023459208.1:0-47492 GCF_013731165.1 Rhagoletis pomonella | reverse complement strand
CAAATACAACAACCCAGAGGATTTGCTGCCGCCATGTCTGAAGCGCTTGACAAACTGGAGCAGCAGGAGGCGGAGAAGAAGGTTGAACGTGCGGCAGTGGCTGAACAATTGAAAGACACTAAACGTCAAAAACGAGAACTGAAGCGGAGAAAGTGGGTCGACTGGAAGACACAAGATGAACAGGCGGGTGATACAAAGCGCCCAGCATTTGATCCAGCAGATCGTGTGAAGCGAAAAAAAATGCGCAATATTGTTAAGCTACTGTGGTGCCAATTACTTTGGCATGCAGCGCAATCCGGGCATGCAAACCATTGAGGAGGAGTTGTTCAAAGCTATGTTAAAACATAAGTGGATTACAGAGGAAAGTTTTGAGGCAGCACAAGCGGCATGCTTTCAGCGTGCCGCACGCACCGATAAAGGGGTGTCTGCGGCGAGACAAGTGTGCTCGATAAAATTGCGTAAGTTTGGAAGGTTTGAGAACATTTGAATATCGATTTGCACTTGCTTATATGTATGTACATGCACATTTCACCTTTTAGCCGATACGTTGGACATCAAAGCTTTAAATAAAGATTTGCCGGAGCAAATACGTTTGTTTGCAGTAGAGCGCGTTACTAAAGGCTTCAATGCGAAAGACCAGTGCAACGCACGTACCTACACATACACACTGCCATCCGTTGCGTTTGCTGATTGTGGGCAAAAACATGATTTTGAGTCATACCGTATTGAGCCTGCTCAGCATCTAAAGATAGGAGAGCTGCTGAAGCTGTACGAAGGCACCAAAAATTTTCACAATTTCACAAGCCGGAAGTAAGTGATTTTGGCAATTGCTGCTTTAAACGTTGATACATGCTTATTTATTTTATTTTCAGAAACTTTTTGGATCCTTCTGCCAAACGCTTCATTATGTCATTTAGTTGCTCCGAACCATTTCTAACGCCACAAGGCATTGAATTTCTAACGCTCAAAGTTAAGGGACAAAGTTTCATGCTTCATCAAATTCGGAAAATGGTTGGTTTGGCGATAGCAATTGCACGTGGTAATACCACGACAGCTACATTGGATCGCGCGCTAACTGAAGAACGGTTAGATTTGCCGATGGCACCAGGTTTGGGCCTTGTTTTAGACACAGTGCACTATGAACGCTATAATGATCGTTATGGCGGCGATGGCATTCATGAACCACTGACTTGGACTAAACAAGAGGATGAAATTAAAGAATTTATAGAACGTTATATTAACGCAAATATATACGAGACAGAATATAAGGAGCGGTCAATGTTGGAATGGTTAGAGACATTACCGCTGCATTCGTACGATGCGCGACGTGATGATACCACAAACAACGATGATAGTGGGAAAAAGCAAAACGACGATGACGATGAATAATAATTACAATTTCTCAGAAAACTAAAATTTCCGCTAAATACATATGTATTTGGTACTAAAAAATAGAATAGTAAGTATGGAAAGTGTTGGCATTGAATAAATACCACAAATTTGAAGAGCTTTTATATAATTTATTTCCAGCTTATTCTCGATGCAAATGCATTTTGCTTTATATATCCTCTACTGTTGTAATATTCAAGCACAATAACTTAGAAAATATTAGAAGCATGCTTTAAAAATTTCCCCGAATAGCTTAAACTATGCTAGCGTGGCATAGGGTTTAGAAACGTCCACCCTTCTTCTTTTTATGACCACCCTTGCGATGCTGCTGACGTGGTCCTGGTGTCGGTTCTTGGTAGACAGGGGTGGCGGGAGAATTTTTGCTAAGATTGGCACGATTCGACATATCACTGAAAAATAAATAACCTTATGCATTCACGAAAAATCAAAAAAGCATTAAGCCAACTTACTATTGATCAGCAGCGCCACTAGCCATACCCTGTGAACCCTTAATAATATCCTTTGCACGACGATCACGCTTCTTACGGAAACCAGTACGTTCATATTTGGGCAACCAGCGCTCTGGATCTGGTGGCACCTCGGCGTTGTAGTTTTTGGGCAGTTTGCCTTTGCGTTTCCGGTTGCGGCTCTTCTTTTTCTCGACAACTGGCGTGCCAGGGGATTGGTCGATTTTAGCATTCGCTGTCTTCTTTGCTGCTTTTGTAGACATCACCCAATTGGCCGCCTCTAACGCATCGATTTCGGAGGCAGTAGTAAGTGTTTCAAGTTTCGGTAGACGTTTACTCAATTCCAAGGCACGTTTTGGATTGAATTGTGCATATGCAATAACCAACTGTGCCAATACTTTCATATCATTGGCATTTAACTTGAGTAGCTCTTCAAGTGAACTGGCTGCTGTTTCAGATGCACCGCCACGTAAGTGGAATTCTGCAGCTTGGCGCCACATATCGCTCAAATCGCCACTGCTTACCTGTATGTAATTGCAAACAAACGATTATAAATAAAATTGTAGGAAATTTTAAGGTGGTGCTTACATTGTTCATTTTATACCATTCGACAGCCGACTTTAGCAGCTCAGATGCGGCGCGTTTATTATCTGTGCCCAAGTAGAGTGTTACTAACGCAGATATAATACCGGGTTTGTACATTTGCTCGCCAAGTGAAAGCAGAATATCAATCGCCTCTTTGCGGCTGCCTTGAGACAGCAAAAGTTGCACAATGGCAAATTTTGATGCAAAGGCATTTTCTTTATGTGCAGCCGCGTACTTATTCAACAAATCCACTGCTTCTTTCTGTCGCTTATCCTTGGTGAGTTGAGAGCAACGTATAAGTAGAGTTTGGAATTCCAAATCAGGATAAGTTTCCACTAACTTCTGGCATAATTGCTGTACTTGGTCACTGGAGTTTGTAAAAAATGCAAGCAAACAATTGTTCAATGCAATTGCTTTCTTCTGACGACTAGTCAACTTCGATTCGCATGCGTCAGACATAGCCGAGCGTATTTTCTTTTTAGAGTCAAACACGTTCTGATCCTTATTGATGACCACCGAATTATTGCTGGCCACAGCAACTAAAACTGGATCTTTGGGCTTAAAGCGCAAACATTCCGCATATATGGCTGCTGCTTCCTTTAATTTCCCCTGCATTTGCAAGCAATAACCCAACTGCACACGTATCGGTTCTAATTCTTCGCGCATTTCCTCCTCAGTCACGCCATCCTCTTCCAAAGTTTCACGACAAAGTTTTTCGCTGGCACGCAATTTTTTCTCAGCCTCGGCATATCGCTGGCGATTCGAAGCTATGCAAGCGGCGTTATAGTACTGCTCATATGTTTCTTCCGGCAGCTCAGGTATTTCCTTATTCTAGAAATAACAAAAATACTTTACATTTCAGTGGACAAGGAAAAATTCGTTCGAACCGTTTTCTATACCTTATCTACTGCCAAGTTAGCGGCAACAGCACTCAAATTTGTGCGCCTTTCATTTTCATAATCATCATTGGTATTTTTGATTATTTCCCTGTAAGCATCAAAGCACTCCTCATACCTTTCCAGCCGATATAGCACTTGTGTGCGCAACTCTTTCAAGCTCACCGGCAATGGATTAATATCAGCATTATCAATAGTTTTCAATGCTTGTTCGGGCTTGTTCAAGCGATACTCGCAGTAGGCCTTTTCCAGCACTAGAGTGGCGGCAAGTTTATTCTTTTCTATGAATTTGTATGCCTCCTCGAACTTTGAAAGTTGTATCAGGCAAACAACTTTGCAATGCAAAGCTGTCTGATCATCCGGCGCAACGCCCAAAACTATGGATAAAGTAAAAAAAAATTAATGGTATCCAGCAGACTGAACTACCGATCTACTAGGCGTTCCCGGGGGAGGACCAAACACAACAACTACTACATACCTCTATTCACCGCCTTGACTGCCTTTTCGTATTCGCCATTTTGACCAAATTTATTTACATCCGCATATGCAGCCTTTATGATAGCTTCCTTTTGGTTCGGATCCTTGGACATTTTCACTAATTTTCCACGATTTTTCTTTTATTTTTGTGGCATTCAGATTCAGACGAAAAACGAAATCAACACGAGTGCAAAAAATTTGTCTAATCCGAAATTGACAATTATTTGACACCTCAGCAAATTGGAAATTTGACAACAAGTGACATCACAGGGGCACTAATGTGCAAAAAATAATGAAATTTAAAAAGAACCAAATGGGCGTGATTGATTAAGGGATATTTTATATAAAAAGAAGAAATACATAATAAATAACTAAAAGTGTTCTTACACGATATGTATTTCCACCTGTAAATGTGACTGTTTGATTAAAGCTGATGCCAAAGAACCGAAATCTATACCTTCTTTTTTGGCAACATTTTACAAATCGTCGCCTGGGTAAAAGATTGTCGTAAACGTCAAACATACGTGCGTAACATACGACAATCTTTTACCCAGGCGACGAAATGAAAAATGATGCTGTCAAATGCCCAGTCAACAAAACTCTATCCGCTTGCGAGAGAAAGAAGCAAACGCAAGCGAGATTTTCAAGCATGTGAAGACGGCCAGTAGCATCAATCAAACAATTGTAGTGCTGTCAGCTTGTGTGGTATTTCCTCGCATGATAGTGGCAGCATTAGTGCAAATCGGACGTCTGGTATCACCAGCGATTATTTTACAAATTCTATTTTCCTTGTCTGATCAGAAGCAAAAGTTCGTAAAAAAGTGATACGCAGTTGGGGTGAACACCTTTTTTGTGAAAATTAAATGTAATGCATTGAAATAATTATTAATTGTAATTTGCAAAACGAAAAATTAAGAAACAATTAGTGGGAAAGTTGAACCAGTAGCAAGAGCTCAGCTGGAAAGTGGGTGGGATTGTGCAAAGGGGCCGACAGCGTTGTGCAGAGAAAAAAATCGCATTTTTCATAAAGTGATTGTCACTAGCGTTGGCGTTAGCGACTACGGACAAATGCAAAACAAACGTGGAAATAAATAATAAAACAAAAGTTTCGCCAGTGCAACAGAATAAGTTATTCCATAGTAAGCTAAGCAAGTTTGTAAGCGGACATGCCGAACCGAAGACAATGTGGTTACATGGGATTGCTGATTTCACTTCTACTGGGAACATTGACCACAGGTAATATTTGCATGCGTGCATTGATTCCTCAGCATCCTGCTGGCCATTCGCCTCACCTCGTTAGCATCTACGCATTCATTCATAAATATGCTATAGAAAGCTAATGAGTTTTTCGTATTCAGCCATTGTTAATGGCCTGTAAATCGATATCCGCCCACTAATTGTTTCATTCCTTTAATAAATGTATGTACATATGTACATAGATATACTTAGGTATTGTAAGTTTATGCATATAATGTAATTTTTACTAATCACTATTCACTTTCCCGATTGCAGTGGCAGCTTATTATGTCGAAGTTAAGAGCACCGGTTCATCCGTCATTGGTGGCACGGTGAATTTCAGTGCTGTGTTATACGAAGATGGGCAAGTGGCGAGCAAAGGGGATTACCAGTTTAATTGGGAAGATAATACACCTGCCGCAAATCTTGTGGTAAGTAAAGAAAGCATATTGGTTTATGCAACGGATTTAGGAATACAGATATCCAGACCCATCTTATAGGAATTGTGTAGAAACGATCATTATGCAATCATTCCCCCGACTTATTAGATTGAGATCAACGCTCCGAAATTTGCCAGCGAAAGTCTTAGCTACAGAAGAATAACACTGAGATTATAAATCCTTGGCGTAATTAGCTTATGTACATACATATGTATGTATGTATCTACTTTGATTATTTCTTTGGCATGACTAATAACGAACTTTATTTGCTTGGTTGATATTTTTATCACTTTTAGACTCTTGCGAATATCGCAGAATAAATAGTTTTGAATGAATGCATATAACTTCATAGAAATGTGACGTATGTGCATACATACATACATATGTATTACATAGGGCGGTCCAAAAATTTATGTGAAAAAGTAGATAAAAGTCGGAATATGCTTTCACCGACGAAAGTTCTGTAGATACCAAAAAAATATACCCATATTTTTTTTATTTGGAAATCAAAAAATATTTAGAGGTCGCTCAAAGTGCTTAAAGCAAGCGAAGACTCGGATGTAGAATCTGGAAACATTAAAAAATGTGAATCTAAAGCTCAATTGAAGGCCTATCTTATAACCTATCAAATAAAGTTCAATAGGGCGGCTCTTGTAATTGCAGCACTTTTGAATGCACTATTCTTAAACTTGGTTTCAATCCGTGCAAAAATGAGCTGTGAGAAATTTGAATAGACTTTCAAAGTCCAAATTTGCTTGCCAACTGCTTTTTTGAATAAAAAAGCAAAGTCTCATAATCTGTGCATGCACATTTTTATTGAATTCATTCCAAACAAAGTTAAAAATATATGTTGGGGACTGCTTATCCACAAGTACCTTGAGAATCTACAATTATATTAAAATATACTAATTTCAAAGAACACTTTTATACTCTGACATGTAAACTTTAAGCAAACAACAAAACCGACTGGGACCACCTGTGAGGTAACACATTTCCTTTAAAAAAACAATTAAAGAAATCGATTATCGAGGTCCATACATAAAGAAAAAAATATTCCAACGAATTTATAACCTTTCTCCTTTCTGTGAAGTCGGTTAAAAAGGAAAAATTTCATATACAAATCACTTTTAAATCTGCTATACATTTTTCTTTCACCTCGTACACACTTCTTATTCACGTTTAATAATAAAAAGAACTAATCTTTATAGTTCTGTACATAATACAAAAATATTAAATATTTGTTTCGTGGTTTTATAGAAATTTTTTCAAATAGTAAAGATCTCGGGGTATCCTTTTTCTTTTCTAATCGAGTAAAAATTTTGTGCCTTCTAATTTGTACAAGCTGAGAAGCAGCACAGAAAAAAATTAAGTCGGAGAAAATAAGTGTTACCGTAATGCATTAATAGGTATGTATATCACATTCAAGACCCGTAGAAAAAACTAGTTATAGTCGTGCTTTGAATGAAAAATAGAGAATTTAGAGGAATTCCTGAAGAATTCATATGTATTGTAAGTACCTATGTTTGTGTGTACCTGCACTTGTAGATTCTACATGCCTATCATTGATGAAACCCTAACTTACAGTTTTTTTTTTTCAAAATGCGGTTTTTTGCATTTTTAAGTAGCTTATACTAAAAATTATACTAAAATAAATTTTATAGTCGCAACTCAAAGCTCGATGATTGTATGGCCCTACGCACAGAGTTTTCGGTGTAGGAGGTTCGTCTTATTGCTTCTCCTGTAAAAAAATTAAAGGTCAGTTGAGGCTTTCTACATTTCACCAACGATAAGTACATACCCGACAACCCTAACGGCCTTGTCCCTGTGGACAAACCCCACAGAAGCTGCACGCTTCCTAGGGTTGCCGTTAGTGGAACTTGACGACAACGACTGAGATACCAACCGTCCTGGGCGGGGTTGTTGTAGCCGCTACAACAACAACAACAACATACTGTACATATGTATGTAGGTGCGCGCAATTTACTTTAGAAAAGGTTTGACTTTATAAATATCAATTTATTTAAAATAAGAATTAATTCGAGACATTTACCTAAATAATTCCCATTTGCTGCAAATAAGAATACAATTTGCAACAAAAAGAAAATCAAAAATTTCTAGTTAAATAAAACAATTTATTAAATTTTAATGGGTTTTATTATTGCGCATTTTATGTGAAATTCTTATTAAATTTCAATGTTGATTCAGCTGGGAAGCCAAAGATAAACTTTTGATATTTTGTCTTTTATTGCATTACAAAGTTCAGCGGCCCGCCAAAGTGTATACGGCTTAAAGCAAATATAAGAATACAAAGATAAATATTGCAAATTTAATGTACTCTATGTATGTATATATACTATACATATGCACATACGTATGTAGAATATATAACTTGAGGTATGGACTCGGGCATACATATAGGTCTATTGTACTCTATGTTCGTCACAACCATTCTTCTAAACCTAGCTCCTTCAGAAAGTTCAGTAGAGGTTTTGGTGGTAAGGATTGTATGTGCTCATACACACATTGAGCCTATACTTCTGAAGCGTCTGCCAGAGACGGTGTTAAGTTTAAATTGATAATAAGATGGTAAAAAATTAACTTGAACTTACCTGGCATTTTGTAATTTAACCCTAGAGTGTTCGCACCATGAGGATTTTGCCGCCCGGGGCAAAAAACTGCAGAAAAATGGCAATTTAAAGACGAGATATTCAACAAAAGCAAGATCAGCTGCTCTACTTCTACTACCTATTCAATATGCTTTGCCCCATTAAGTATATCAAACGTAAAATGAGTTGAAAAAACCCTTTTAAAAGCTAATACTAGGGTAATTTCTTTTAGAAACTTGAACAATAATCATTAACGACTAATTTCGATTCATATCTACTCACAAATACGCAGACTTATAACTTCAGAAACCAACTACATATATATGTGCTCCTCGATTCGAAACTACTAGTTCATAGGCATGTCATTTTTATGAGCTGCTAGGGCGCCAAAATACCGAATACGACACAAATACGAGACATTAAAAGAAATACAGAACTTTTGGCGTCCCGTATGAAATAAATAAATTACCAGGACAATTGACGAAAAAAAAGGACTGTCCCCTATAATACAGGACGGATGGTCACCGTAATTGTATATTATAAATTACATATTAACTCAACATGAAATTAATTTTGAAAGTGTTTACAATGCATTAGCTCAAATTAAAATATATGTACATATGTATGTATGTAGTTTCATGTTAATACAAGATTGTTAACATCTAAAGGTACTTAATTGCAATGAACATACTTAAGATTTAATTCAAATAATTTTTAAATATTAATTTTTGTCTAGCGTGGATGCTGCTTCACTGGTCAGCTTATTATTGTAGCGTCTCCTATACACCCTATTCTTCATCTTTCGGAAACCTTTCCGCATTGATGCTTCGTAATCCGAATAATCGTAATCTTCTCGTTTCACCGCATCTATATAAAAAATATAAGCACATACCAAATTGTGAGACGCAATTCAAATGTATGTGTATAAAACACATGGCATATGAGTGATGCAAAATCAAAAAACTACATATCGCTCACCGTCTTCAAAAGGGGCACAAATCAAAATTACGCGTTCCTCAGAAATTGCAAAAAACAATTTCTTAGCACATGATAATCATATGGGCAAGGGAGACTTTACCTTAGGTTTTTTTTTTTAATCTTTAAATTATAACAAAAATTTGCACTAGCTTTTGCTGAAATGTAAATAAAAGCTCTGTGTACATTTTTAGCGCGTAATTTAAAAAATACCAAATTTTGAGTTGTGCCTCTTTTGAAGACGGTGTGCGATAAACATAAACGGGACATGGCGTATGAGTGATAAAAATAAATAAATAAACACGTTATGACTTACTAATGAAGGTTAACTTACCAAAAGCATATTTTGAAAAGATTTTATATTTTCGCAATGCTAACTTTTTCTGGTTGCCATCCCAGTTTAAGGATAACAAAAATTCTTCCGTAAACAATTTATTAAGCGACTTCGAAATATCATTGGGCCCGATGGTTTCTCTTATATATTCCATCTGTGAAAGACAAATAATTTGTAAAAATTGGGGTGGGGTTTAGTACCGCTCACAACTATTTCGGGCTATTCCGTCCAAATGGGTGGCCCGATCCAAAAAAAAATTTCACACACTTGTAGCCAAGGGTCCACGCAATATTTTAACACTCACTTTTGTAAATTTTGGTTACTAATTTATTTACAAATTGGGTTTGAAATATGCCCTTTTTTGTAAAATTCGGAAATTAGCGTACATTTATCACTCCTATTCTGCTTAAATTAGCCACTTTACCAATATATTTTTGTATTCCCCTTCACTTTACACTTTACTTGATTTGCTATAACTTGCTTTACGACTTTAATATTAACCAATTCATCACAATTCATTAAATAAAAACACCTTCAAAATCACGCGTCTGACTTTGGTTGCATATGCAAATTAAATGGCGGAGTTCAGCTGTCAAACTCCAAAATATGCAAAAGAATGAGACAAAAGAAGATAGGACATAACCCAGTAAGCATTAAAAATATACAAAGGTGTTCTCTGCAAAAGGTGTTCAGCTCCTTTTCTTCGCAAAACAGAAAGGAGAATTCTACTGCCTGAGGGTTATAATCCCTAAGTGCGGCCGAAGGCCGCCTACGCAGAAAGGTGTTCTCTGCAAAAGGTGTTCAGGCCCCCTTCTTTGGCAACACAGAAAGGAGAATTCTACTGCCTGAGGGTTATAATCCCTAAGTGCGGCCGAAGGCCGCTTACGTAGAAAGGAATTCTACGCAAAAATACATTTGTTAAAAAGAACATTTTTTTTTATAAAAACTTTTTTTTTCTATTTTTAATTAACTTTTTATTCTTTATTCAAAATCCCCCCATATCTAATTTGGCATAATTTCTTTTATTAAAAAATCCCACGGTTTCTGTTAGTTGGGTCATATTCCACTTCAAACTGCTCAGTTTGCCTAAGAAAAATCCGTTTTTCCCCCTTTTTCAAACGGTTCCCTAGGTGCCTGTGGGAGGAGTCCAAGGGAGGGGTTCCCCTTTTTAGAAAGCGGCGACTGTCTCCTTTCTATTGGGGGGTGTTTTGGGGGCCCCGCCCCCTCCCGCTTCGCTCCCCACCCAAAAAACGGTGTGAGTGGTACTAAACATTTCCCAAAAATTGTAAGCAACTACATACATATATGTATGTATAAGAAAAAATACGTCAATAATATGTATACTGAAAAACATACAACTTCATTTGTTGGCATAGATTTAACATTTTTCTCCACATCGTCCATTTCTTCTTTTGATTTAAATGGAAAAAAGTTGAAATTTAAAGTCTTCGGGAAAACATGATTGGAAAGTCTTTCCAAATAGACCATATGCTTGGCAAGCATAGACGATACGTTTTTCAGTTCTTTTTGCAAATAGTTGTTTTGCTCTTCTGGATTGAGAAATTGTTATTAAAAGTTGAATAGTAAGGAGTGTTAAGCGTCGTAGTATATACCTATTTTTTTCAGTTTAGCGTTTAAGATGGTTATTGCATCATTGCCTTCTGGATCGAATTTTACATTAGGAGGGAACATTTTAGAACACCTATATAATAGTATATAAATATAATTTGTATTACATAGTCTTCTAAGGCCTTATAAATAAAAAGGAAAGTGAGAGGGTGATTAATTACTTACATACATACTACATATCGTCACCTGAAATGCAAAAAGACGTAACAAACATCGTCACTGAAATGCAAAAAGTCATAACTTATAAAAAATACAAAACTCACTTTTTGATTGATATGATGGATTCCATCGAATTACAACTCCTTACATCGTTTTATGAAAAAAAAAAATATTAGTCACGACTTTTTCCATTTCACTGACGATGTTGTTACGTCTTTTTACATTTCAGGCGAGAATATACATAGACCTCAACGCCTTTTGTTATCGTTTTTCTGTCCTTTTGTCATACAACCCAAAGTCATACAAATACTACACCTATTCGTGCTGTTTGGGTGCATTTGAAACACCCTCTACTACTGGTGTAACACATGGTTCCTGTCACAAATGCACGAACAGAAACAAATGTTTAACATCACTCACTAATGCTGCCAAATGGAAATTTACGTCGTGCGGCTGTGTCATATAAGCCCCAATCTAAAATTGCTTTTCTTTTGATGCTTTTGATGAGAAATGCACCCCATTACTGGCTATAATTGCGTAGTTATTTTCTAAACCACTTATAATTTCTTCATCTTTCCAAATCTTTGTGCACACCGTAGTGCAGATATTTACTCGAAGGTACTGCAACGATTTTCCTATCACACTTACATATTTAATTTAAACAAACTATTAAAAGATTCGGTAGATGTACAATACTCACTGCAAGTAAAATTCCCCCCTCCCCCTCAAGTACCCGCGGCTACTATTACCATTTTCCCGTCTTGTATCGTTATCGTTCTTCAGTTGCTTGGCAATAAGGCGCTTCATTTGGCGTTTCGACAAACCGAATTGTCGATCTAATTTTGTACTTTTTACTTACTTTTTTTTTACTCAACCGAAAATATTTTATGTAACTAGCGAAAATGGTATTCTTTTCTGAGCATTGTAAGAAATTTAAACATTTATTTTTTACTTCGCATTTGTACTGCTTCCTACTTGCTCCTTAGGGGAGCTGCTCACTTTCAATTCCGTTGGGAATGTATGTTCTGCGTATGCGCATGTTTTGAATGTATTGGTATCTGTGAATGCCCTGCCGAAAATCTGACTAGCTCAGGACTAGCGTAGAAGTAGAGCTTTTGCCGAAAGTACTAGTTCTAGATCAATACCCAAGCAATGCTTTCAACTGTCGAGTTTTACACGGCGATGTCATTGGCGGTGGCAATTGTCGCCCAGTGCAGTTGGACAGTTTTTTTGGTATAAGAAAACGGTTTGAAGATTCGTTTTTGTATATTTTTTTAGATTTTTTCTTTTCCGTTACAGATTCCATTTTCAAAATTCAATTTGGAAACTCACAACTCCCTCCACCGCGATTAGAACTCGCGACCAACGATGAGTCGGAGGTCTTCTCGAGTACGAGTAGTGAGCATTTGCACATTTAAGTGTCAACTGTCCCGCTCTGCATCCGTTTTGCACTAGTTCAGAGATAGTTCTGATATATGTAGTTTGTCAGACTGTCTCTAAATTTTACGCAGGTTGCATATACGACACTCACTACATTCCAGTGTTGCCACTTTGTGAGTAATTCCTCAAAACGTGAGGAATTTCGGGTGCGTTTGAGTATTTTTTGAGGAGTTTTATTTTGAGGAATTTTCTCTCGATATATTTGCAGATAACAAATGCAACCATGTTTTACACAGCAGAGTTGTTGAATCGCACCGCAAATTTTTGAATAAAACGCTTTCCGAAGTTTTATAAAGAGCGAAATACACTACACAAGCGGCTTGTCAAACATTCTTGAAACCTACTTTTCCCATTTCGCCATACACCATGCAAACATGACTCGTTCAAGCAAAGAATTTTAGTTTTCTTCCGGAAAAGGGATTGGTTTTCTTCGATTTTTCTCTCTTGAGTCCTCATTCGGTAAAAATTCGGTTTCGAATGAGGCGATTTTATCATACGCAACGTAAGCGGTTTGATCAAAAGTCAACATGGCGGCCATAAAATAAAAAAATTTAGATTTTTGTTCACATTTCCCTCAAAGGGCTTGTCAAACCTTCAAACCCCTCGATACGCAACATAAATAGCTTTAAGCAAAGGGATATTTCGCTTGGTTTGTCAAGCCGTTTGTGTGGTGTGCTACTAAATATTAAAAATGTTATCGATAATTTTTTCCGCAAAAACAAATATACCAATTGAATTAGAGAATGTAATTAATTTTTATACGAAGTACCTGTGAATAGTATGCAGTACACAATACTCATATCTGTAATAAGAAAATTTTGAGTAATTTGTTCGGGTTTTGAGGATTTTTCATTTGTTTTTGAGGAATTTTGTAATTTTTTTTGTGGCAACACTGATACATTCGCTCAACTGTCAAATGACTTCAGCAGTTGTTTAAAAAATTTTAGAACGTAGCGGGTGCATTTTAGTTTATATATTTAAAAAAAAATATTCATATATAAAATCTGACTGGTCGTATAATCATATTTATGACGAAAGAAAGACTCATTTTAGACTCATAAATTATGAGCACTCATAAAATTGTTTGAAGGGTACGCACAGGAAATTTGAGAGTAATTGTTACTTTTGCGCTTTAAAATTGCCAAGGGCACCCTGCAGAAAAAATATAAATTGATAAAAAATAGCCAAGTTATTGTTAGCTTTTTTGCGTGATTTCGACAAATACCTCACCTTTAATTAGCTAATGATAAAACTAACTGGAAACTAATTGAAAAGTAGTGCAGGAGTCATGCAGACGTTATCGGGAGTCTGTTTTCTTTAAATAAGTTTCTATTTAAATGTCCTCATACAATAATTACTTTAAATACATTTTTTTTGCTGCAGTTCACAGATGCTTTCTCGAAACAAATAAGCAAATATGTAATCTTAAATAAAGTAAATGAATAAAAATGTAACAAGTTTTGTTTGCTGGGTTATGGAGCTACTTAGGCCGATGAAAAAGAGAAACGAAAGTAAATTTTCTTCCTTCCCTCCATAACCCAGCAAACAATTAAATAAGGAATTTGGCCCAAAATTATAACAAGTTTTGTTTTGTTGATATTTTATGTCGCCCTTTAAAAGTAGTTATTTACGGCTGAAGGAAGTAACTACAACTAGTAGACTGCTGGGTAGTTAAAAGTTAGCTATTAACTAGCCCTGTTTCCTGCAGGTCATTTTCGAAGTTGCGCATGTGTTAGTGTGCTGCAGCGCAGAACTGCCACTTTAATACGGGACAACCTTTTGAGAAACTTTACCCCACCCACCGCCACTCCTGCTTACAAACAGAGTTGTTCTGCTGGCAGAAATGTTGTAGTGTGAAACCGAGCTTTTGCTACATATATAGGCATTTCCAAACATAAATTTCTATAAATTTTTTGATAAAAGGAATGATCTTTCGATTTTTATTTTTCAATATGTTAGCAACAAACATGCTGTTGCGAACGTACGAATAATGGAAGTCGCTTTTGGCTGCAAATTAAAAAAATGCAAGAAATTGCGAAATGGAACAGAATATTCTAACACGATTAATTGTATATTAAAGTGGAATAAAGCAGAGACCGTAACAGTTACAACTTTATTAAAAAAAAAATCGCTCTAACACGTATTGTTTGACTTTTATTTAATTACTCCTTAAATAACCGTTATTTCTGACTTTTATATTATAAATCCAAAATAAGAATTATTTTTGATTTTTATCTAAATAATTGCAAATAACAGTTATTTTTGATTTTTAAATTATATGTCTCAGATAACAGCTATCGAAGACTTTTATTTATAAAATTCAGCTATAAAAATCAGTCACTGACCTTTATTTTTTAAATCGTACTTATAAAAGTCATTTGTTGTGTCGTCGTAGTAAACGTTTGTTTCCCAACACCTTCTTAACTGCGAAAAATGTTAATGACTTTTATACGAATGATTTTAAAACTAAAAGTCGGTGACTGATTTATATTGATGACATTCAAAAGTAAAAGTTTCTGACTAATTTTTATTGATGACTTTTATAAATAAAAGTCTTCGATAATTGTTATCTAAGACATATAATATAAAAATCAAAAATAATTGTTATTTTGGACTTAAGTATAATATAAAAATCAAAAATAATTGTTCTTTTTTTTTTAATTTTGCATAAAAATTGCAAATAAAAATTTATTTTGAAATTTGAGTCTCTATGAACAAAGAAATCGATTGGTATGTATCACCTAGTTGTAGAACATCTCCTTCTTAGTGAATTTTTCCATAACAGTTTTCATCAATCACTGTTGTGTTCGGCCCTGGAATAAAGTAACTTCCATCTAACTAATTGTGTGTTGAAATATTTCTATTAGTTTTTTATTTATAAGCTTAAGCGAACGTACGGTTTTTCCATCATTTTTTATACCTTCATGAACATGAAGTGGTATTATAAATTTGGTCCGATGTTTGAAGGTACAAGAATGATCAGAACGTCGAGCTAAGTCGATTTGCCAAGTTCAGCTGTCCGTCTGTTTGATCGCAATTTAGTCCGTCAGTTTTCAAGATATCCGACTGGGAAATGGGACCACTTACATAACTTATAGCTCCTACACAACTGATTGCTCATTTTACTTCTCGGTCCTGGTTGACTATTCTGTGGAAATGCTCATATGCATATCTCTCCGGTAATGTTTTCGGACTGCACTTGCAGTAACTGCCAATATTGCATATGTATATTTATACTTGTTGTAAGAAGAAATGCATTGGCGCGTTTTTGTCGATTAACATTTTTTTAACCATGCCTCTGACTTTGTGTTTGTCCGTGTTTTTGTTTTTGTCTTCAGCTTTGTGTTTGTTCATATATTTTACTTTATCTCTAGCTCTATTTGTATCTTTGTCTTTTATCTTTATTTTTATTTTCATCTTTATCTTTACATTTGCCTTTATTTCCATTTTCATCTTCATTTTCATTTATTTGCTTTGTCTTTAGACCTATATTAGCCACGGTTTTTGCCTTTGTTTTTGCTTAAGTATTTGTCTGTGACTTTGGCCGTGTTCTTGTTTTTTCCCTTGTCTCGATTTCAACGCCATCGTTCTCTTTCTGTCGACTCTTTCGCCATATCCCCCCGGCACTGTAGCTCACAGCGATAAACGCAAACGTGTCAGAATTCGTTCGTTTATGAAATTCCACCTCAAAAAATGTACAATTGCCCTTGTTAAGTGTACTTAATTTGGCCCAGCTTCTCCTCCAATTTATGGCGTGCGTCTTGATGTGCGATATTTAGGGCTAGCAAACAAACTGGTTTATAACAAAATAAATAAGTATTTCTATTGTCATCTCATTCATCTGAAACGTACATTCGTTTTATTATTTATTAGTTTTTTTTAGTATGCAATTCCAGTAACTCTTTTATAAGCAAACTTATTTATTCTATTTTATGTTAATTAATGACTGTCAATTCAGCGAAATGCACCGTGCATATTTAAATTTAATTCTTTGTCGTGAATTGCGTGTCTGCCGGTGTAAATGTTTTTTTTTTCTCCTTTTTATGAACACTGGAATGTGTGCATGCTTGCACCGCATTCTGTCATTCACTTCCATTTAAACAATTTGAATTAATTGTGTTTGTATTGGTTTATAATTTATTTTTGAAAGTTTTGTGTTTAATTTTAATAGTGTAATTTTATTGTAATTTAATTTACACTGGCGATCAAAAGTGAGTGCCTGGTGTATTTTGTTAAATCTTTGCAATGTTTTTCAAGCTACAATTTTTTCGTAATTTTTTTTTTTTGATAAAAATATGGTTAATGCTTTAATCAAAACCACTTAAGTCCAACTTTTCCACTTTATAAAGACCTTAGAAAAATTCAAAAAATTTGTATCTAAATTTTGAACTTCGTAATCTGAATAGTATTTTGATTTAACACTATTAATATGTACATACATACGTACATATGTGATTAAAAGACAGTGCATGTGTATGCATGTCAGTATATGTACGTATAGTACATATATTGAAGTACATATTCTGAATTCAAAATAACGTAAATTATAATAACAAAAGAGTGCAGTTAAATATAAAAATAGTTACTTACATACATACAAAAATACATTAGTATGTAACTCATATTGTATATTTAGTACGCTTTCATTCCTTTATGCAGTGAGAATATGCATTGTTTCGTGGCGTTACTTTTGATATGGAATATGTCAAGGCAGATTTAACTGATTACAATGCGGATCAGCTATAGATAGCGTTGAACTTGGGTGTTCCAATGGCACATGTTTAATTTTAATGAGAAAAAATATTAATTTAAACATTTCCAAGTGACTGGAAGTTACCTTATTTACCCAGCACTGATGTAGTTGTTGAACCTACTTCAGGATGATTTTTTTTTTATTGGAATGTAGCAAATACCCGGCGTGCTTCACTGCGCATTCAAAAGTATTTTTGTATTGTTAGTCCTTCCCAAAACTCTTTTGCTCTAAGAAAGTGTGATTGTCAAACAAGTTTTCGATGTATGAAACATATTTTCCTTTTTATGAATAAGGGTGTTCATTAATATATTTTCAAAGGTATTGAAGCCTGGAAATTAAATTTATACTCTTATAACGCGATTCTACATATCGTTTACTTTCTTCACAGGTGTATTAATTCAGTATTTACCTTATCTTATCATTTTAACTGAATAAAATTTTTCAAATAGTTGGAAACCCGCTACAAAATTTTTTTTTGTCAATAAACTGTCTTAAACTTCTTTAGTTTGATACCCGTATTGTAATATTTCATTTATTTTATCAATTCAATATATGGAAAAAAATTTCAAACAGCTGGCAACCCTCCCCAAAAATATTTTTGGCAGTAAACTTTCCTAAACCTTTTTAGTTTGATGCCCATATTGCAATATTTAATTTATCTTATCTTCAATGTTTTCTCTGATTGTTAATTAAATTGCTTAAAAATTTTCCTAGACGGGTAAATAGAAAGGATTCGACGAACCACAAATCTGGCTTGTATTACGAGATACTCACTTTGATACCACAACGAATTTCTTCAAAAATACCGGGCTTTTTTTAAATGCAATTAGGCATGATGGAGTAAAATATATTTCCAACATATCAGGAAAAAAAACTGACACCTAAGCATCGTATTTCCGTGCAGTTGAAAAATTTGTTTCGATAATTTGGAAACATATAGTAAACTTGTCCTCGGGCTATGTAATCGTACAATAAAAAGTGGTAAAAGCTTCAAAATGTTGATGGTATATTTTCATGGCACAAACTTGCAATATAATCTAAATTAATTTTCCAACTAATTTATTAAATTTAAAATTCTTCACTTTTCATTTCAGCAACTGAACAGCCAGAATCCCTACAGCAATTGGTCCATAACATATCCGATGAACACAACAAAACCCGGGGATTATCGGGCAACCGTAAAGGTTGACAAAAACTATGTTTTCTGGATAAATATAGCCACCAATCATGTGGATTTCAAACTGGACGAATCGCTGGGCGGCGAACTGCGGCTACTGCAAAACGCTACCAAGCGCAAAAACAATTTTGTATCCATAGCGAAGCCAGTCAACCACACGGTGCAATTACGGCCAAACGATGCAAAATTTCTCGCCGATAAGGCCTATGAAGTGCAAACGTATTGGTTCCGAAACTGCACTTATATAGGCGTGGTTAATGGACTGGATTATGTGGCGCAGTACACTGAACCGGAGGAGAGTTATAAAATTGAGGCATTGGTGCGTTTAATTTAATAGTATTTATTAAATATGTTTTTCTTAAAATTGTCTAATGCATTTTCTCTTTTTACTTGCTAGGTCGTGGCAACTTTTGAAAAACCGCCTGAACCAACAACTACCACAACAACCACTACGACTACGACGACTACCACAACAACTACACCAAAACCTACAACGACAACACCTACAACAACCACTAGCAGCAGCACCACCACTACATTGAAGCCCAACACCAGTACAACAACACCCAAAGTGCCACCGGCAAACTCAAATTCAACAGCAACAACTCCGACGTCTACGCATCGTCGTCGACGCGGTGCAGCCTCGCCAATATCATTAACGTCGCTTGTTGCAAATAAACCATTAGCGGCCAATCCAACAGTGCAGCATACTGCAGCCGCACCACTTAATGCGAGTATTCCGGTGAATGGATCCACCATCGCTACAAATAACACATCAGCGTCTAAAAAGATTGCATTGCCCATACTTATGTCACCACTGTCGATGGACGAAGAACCGCCCTATAACTGTGCCACTGAGCAGTTTTTACAGAGAGATCCTAAAAAGCTATATGGCCTATTCAAGCACTATGTCTACACAAAAGGTTAGTATTGACTTTAAAATAGGAAAAAATTATTAAGTGAAAATTAACTGCCGACTGTAAGCTAATTCCTGACTGTAGGAACGGCCCTAAATAAATAAAATTTCAAAAAAACTTAGCATTTATTACAACTGTCTTTGTTGTAGCACCCGTATCCGACTTCAAGGCTAATGGTCAAAATTGGCTACAACGTGGTGATATGCTGCGCCTTCAAGTAAATTGTAAAGGCTCTGCTTCGCTGGAAATGTGTATTCAGGTGTTCAATGGTGAGTGACATTGCATGTTGCTTTCTTGTTGTTATTCTCAAAACCAACTTATGATTTCTTCTCATTCCCGCTTAGCGCCTTATAACGCCACCGGCAATGAGACTTGTCGCTACTATTTCCCGCTGGATAAATGCGAATATAATTATACACGTTTTTTCCTTGAGAGCAAAACAGTTCTATTTTTCCTACGCAATGAAGTCTCTGAGAAGTTGAATCAGGTCACCATCAACATTTACGAAGGTACGTGATAAGCGCGGACGCATCACATGAATCCAATGCACACTTGTACATATGTATATATTGATATGTATGTATATTTGGCGATTACATTTTGAAATCGAAGCTGATAATTGATTGTAATTATTTAATGAAATACCTCATCTTTCTATTTTATTTAGCAAAAGTGCAATCACAATTGTCCGTGGTGGTGGTGCCTGTGTCATTCACTTTGATCGCTGTAATATTAATAGTTTTCGGAGTTTCTTACTACATACAATCACGAAATCGGTAAGTAATTTGGCTTTTTTTTTAAATTTGGCAATGCAAGCATCTGGAAACTTCTGATAGAAATTTTTTTGATTTCAATTAAGTTTACTTTTTGCTTATGGTCCCTTTAAGGCTACGGGTCAAGATGGTATCATCTCTGTTCGATGTTCGTTTTTGTTCTAGCAGCTTCTACAGAGTTAATTGTAGACGATGCCCATATTCCTAGTATGAGTACTAACCAGCAAATGTCCAGTAATAATCTCCGTTAGATTTCGGTCGCGTGTTTTGTTATTTTTTTTTTTTTGTTGTTTACGAGCTAGATGAGTTTGGCTATAGGGCATGTTGATGACGATGGTAGCATACGCCACTTATTAGAAGAATTTTCTCGATTGAAGTCTATATAGAACGTTCCCTGGCTAACACATCAGCAGTCTCAATCTCTTTTGCATTTATAATGACGATATACACACATATTCTGCATATTTTTTTGGAAGATTTTTTTTTTTATAAAAATCCGCGGTACAATAGATAATGAGTTCATGTGACGTAGTCGATTTTAAATAATTTCCTGCATCAATACCTCAAATAACCACATACTTCTTTTTTTCTCTTACAGCTTCACAGTAGAGGTAGCCGATTTCAATTTTGGAGAAACGCAATCTCTCGATATGGAGTATAAAACGTTTCAGCAACGACTCGTCGACAGCATACGCGAAGTGTGGCCATGGCGGCGACGTTATAGCGAATTCGGCTCTGACATGGATCCAGAACTAGATCACAATGGAGGTATTGGTGGCACATTTGATAATAGCGAGCAGCATGCTGCTATCGTAGAAAGTGGAGAAAATGAAAGAAATGCTACAACAACAACAAGCGCCGCCAATGGCAATGCAACTATCGATAGCAATCTCAGATATAATTCGATGACTTAAAGATAAAATAATGAAATAGTGATTTATTTTTTCTTAAAATTTTTAAAAAATATGAATTTTGATTGCAATTTGTATGTAAAGTATTTGTAGCAAGAAGAAAGCGGTAAAAGAATAACTTTTGCGGCGAAGATTGTTGCAGTTTAACTAACAGGAATAAAATAACGAATGAAGATTTTTTTTTCTTTTTAAAAAATGTAAATGTACGTACTACATACAATTCTGAAATTTATTATTTTTTTTTTGCTAATTGCTATATATTTTTTGCAACTATTTCATAAGCTGTAGCACGAAGTTCTCAGGTTTTTTTCACAAACCCGCAGAAGTTCGTGTTTTTATTTGTATTTTGTGATTACATATTTATATTTACATATTCTCACACTATTTATACGATTTTTTTTTGTTATTTTTGCTAGTATTTATCAGTATATGTAGTTTGTATATACATTTATTAACCGTTTATTATACGAACATCCCTTTACACCTACAACTTTATTGTATTACTTATTATAATTGTTATTATACCATACGATTATGCACATAAAACATCAGTTTCATTGAAAACTTAAAACATAAAAACCAAAAATTAAAAACGAAAGATGAGCAAAAATTTAATTTCCGTATTTGCCAAGTTTGTCCAATCAATTCAAAATGCTTTGCAAATTTTATTCCAAGCATGGCATGGCTCTTTTATACAAATAACAGCTTTTTTTTAATGCCTTACTTGCTGTAAGACTGCAACATTTTTTGAAAGAAAAATAAAGTGAACAAGTTAAGCCTATATTAGTGGTGGAAAAATTTGCATAGAACAGTAAAACTCCCTATTTCAGGCAAACAGTGTATGACCACTTTATAAGCGAGTTTGCATCTGTCGAAACAGGTAAATGTCTTATAGAAAAGTTATCGAAATCCAGCTAATGAGGTACTCATTGGAAATTGCATCATCGATAATGCGTACAATATTTTTCCATTGCACATTTTTACTACAGTTTACTAAACAATTTCGCTTTGTGGTATTCGTTTGTGATAATAAGTGAGAGAAAATTATGAAAATATAAATATTCAAATATGCTTTATAAATACCACTTTCTATGCAAGGAAGTGCACACACAAATGCATCACACATATATCACACATATACATACCTACATACACATCTATTTAGACTAGAGCAAAGTAAGTTATATGGTAATAGAAAAAAATAATAATAATTTTAAATATGTATATATTTTTACAAATCTGTCCCGTCTTATCTTTATGATATACACACGACAAGATCCTCGAACACATACATACACACATGCATTGCATTACAAATGCAACGATTACTAAATTCGATTTTGTTACCACACAAAAAAAAAACAAATTTCGAACGTAACTACATATGTATAGATATTCAAAATTACACAACTAATATTTAAATTAAGAGAAATCTTTAAGCTGAATGAAAAGTTGAAAAGGAAACATATGGAAGTAATATACATAATTCGTACTAATCGTGCAATTATACAAATTTAATAATAACTAAAATATATTAAGAATATGAAGTGGGCTCGCAAACATGAATACAAACATATATTCATATGTTTATTAAAACATACTTGCATCTGACTAAAATTAAGTATACAATCATTCAATAAATGCTTAATTAAAAAAAAAAAATACATAGCTTAAGTTTTATTGGATAACTGATGAAGTTCTTTAGAAAAGAAAATGACCTTCACTTTGTTTTCAAATCTACTCGTACCTGGATCTTAAAACAGTAGACTATTTTACTCGATCGTTAGTAAGGGAAATATTACACTGTACGACAAAAACAAAAAACTTTCAAAACACACAAAACAATCAGTATGCTCACCAAAGTATGAACCAAATATTGTAATACAGCGTTTTTAGTTTTTTCAAGGACTTTGACATTCATACTTTTCATTCAAACGTCCTATACGCGTATACACATTTTTTTGTGCTACTTTTAATACAGTGTGAAACCGTGAGAATAATTGTTCCAGTGTGAAGCAGCCCTATCGCATGAATTTTATAAACAAATATATTTTTTTGAATCAATCAAAGTCGTTAAAAAAAATATTGACGTCAGAGAGAAAAACTAAAATCGCAGTTTTACTACTTTTGGGCACTTGTTTCGGGAATATATTTATTTTTTTTGGGTGTAAAATTGACCACCATTGTCCCATTCACCAAAAGAAGGAAAGTCCACTTGACTAGACCCACCTTGGCAGGGACAGGAATTGAGTCCACAGAAAAGGCGGAAGTATGTTACCAACAAAGCTATAAGAGGCGTTTTATGTCTATCAGAGACTTCATGGTAAAACTTGGGGGAATAGCACCCAAACTAACGTGTTGGCCTTGAACGTAAAGCTCGTTGTTACATATGGTAGCCATAAGCTAAACAAATAAGCGCAGGTGCCACTTTGAGCAAACAACACCGCTTGGTCTTCATGACCAGGAGCTATGCGCACCTGTCCAACAGATGCCCTTAGTGTGATTACAGGCATGATTTACTGCTGCCCAATGCAATCAGCATGACAAGTGGGGATCTTTGGGGTCACTTGGACGCTCTCTAGCCATTCCTGGGTGATTCGAAGTTATCCTTTGACAAGCCCTACAAAGTCACAATTCCAGAAAGGGTCAAGTATGGTATACCGAAGCATCGAAGATGGACGACGGAAGTATTGGTGCAGGCGTAATTATACCAAGATTCCAGAAAAGTCCGCCAATGTGCGAATACCAAAAACTATTCCTGGCGGAAGTCTTCGCAATCGCAGCCTGTGTTCGAGAAATATTGGGTATCATGCATAAAAAGCGAGTTTAAGCTCCTACTCAATTTTCAATACAAAGTCTTGAGTTTGAGCTCACTTCATCAGTTCAAAAACTGAGTCTGGGCTTAAGCTTACTATTATGCATGAGGCCCATCTTGACGGATAGACAGGCAGTATTAAAGGCATTCGACTCATTTAGAACGACTTCAAGGCTTGTGGACAGTTGTAAAACTCGCTTGTACCGCCTAGGGGCCCACAATAGTGACGCGGTAGTGGGTCACTGGACCTGAAGGCTTTGAAGGCAACGAAAGTGCTGACTATCTCGCAAAACGTGGAGCCCAAATGCGCTTGCATGGTCCCGAACCTAAAGGATACACTGCAGAGCTACTTAGAGCTGGGAAGAATCTCAAATCGCTGCCAACTGGCGGGAGTCAAATGGGAATGAGGCACTCAAAAAAAATGCATATTTCCTTCCAGGACGAACTCCGAACGACTTCTTGAGCTTAGCCGGGAAGGTCTTACAACTCTTACAGGCTACCTGACAAGACACTGCAAGTAAAGGTATTGTTTCCCATAATCATCGGTACAGCAGACTTCACTTCAAAGGCCTAATGCAATAAAACTTTATACAGATGACTCTGAACTAGAAGGAAGAATAAGAGAAGGAGTTTCTCACCTAAACCGGGGGGTAGAGATATCCAGCATTATGCATTGCATTCAACTTATCTGGGTGCTAGGCCAGCAGGATATTGAGGGTAAAGCTGAAAATGAATATACAAGTAAATGTATGACCACCAACATGCTATCGGGAAAACACCCGGTAGGTATGCCAATGACCACCTTTAAGCATTTTTTTTTAGAGCAAACACCATTTCAGTAGCAAATAAATGCAGGAATAAACTCGTACGTGTCAACAAAATGGTTGTACCCGAGTGAACTTTTTTGAGCATCGAAAGAGATTGGTAATAAGTAATAGGTATAAAACATATGCAGGTGATCTAGGTATATATGTATATTGACGTAAGTGTTTGGAAAATTTACTCTCCAATTATCCGATACCTAGCCTAATATTATATCTTCTTGACTGACACTTTAATGACGGTTCTTAACTTCTCGGTGACATATCGTAATCTCTCAGATTTAGTCGCAAAAAATCTTTGGCCTCTTTTTTTCCCATTAGGCGAGTTTTGACTTAGAAAATTTAGCGTTAGCGACCTTACCTTTAATCATGTTACAGCACAACTTTGCCTATATTGCAAAAATACGAGTATCTATTTATTTTAATTTTTTTTTACTCAATTATTAAACTTACTGTTTTTGCACTTTATTTTATTTTATCAATTAAAACATTGCGTACGCTTAAAAATTATTTTCGTTTTATTATTACATAATATATTTATTGGAAATTTAGTTTTTTTTTTCTTCGTCTTAATTTGCAACTTAATTATTTTTATTTTGGTTTTCGGTTTTACTACTACTACATAGTTTAATTACAATTACTAGATATAATTAAATTACCACCGCACGTTCCTGCCTACGATTTGTTCAATTTGTTTGGTTTTGGTTTTTGTTTTTGCTTTGAGTTTCTTGTTGTTTTTTGTTATTTGTTCGCTTTTGTGTTGTCATTTTTTGTTCTTTGCTATCAAATTAATTACATAATTATATTTTGCCTTGTTTGTTTGCTTTTTGCTCTGTTATTGCTGATTGATGTTTTTGTTATTCTTATGAAATGTCCAATGTCAAAGTTAGCGCTAATAGTTTGGTTTAATTAAGCATTTCAATTTGTATGAATGGAGAATTTTTGCATTTTATTTGATATTTGCTTCAAAAACCCAATTTTTGCGAAAAACACAATAGAAAAAAAAAACATTTTAATTAAACAAGGAACCAATAAAAATACTAATTGCATTGTGTCATTGCAGTGGCTGATGTTGAACTACATATTTCTTAAACACAATTAATTTTTTTTTTTGTAATTTAGGAAAGCCTTTTGAACTAAACGGTCACGTAAAATGGAATAGACACAGACAACTTTTCACAATGTATGCAAAAATTTTTCGTCCGCAAACTTTTTATAAAAATATGATTCATACTACAATAAAAAACATGAAAATTAAATTTCTAAACTTCGCGCAAACTCAATAAATTTTCTTAAAAATTAGCCCAATTAATTTTGATATAATAAAGTGCAAGTTCGAAGTAGCTATAGAACTTAGCGTTGATTTTCGGCAATTTTTTGCTGGCGGTGTTGTGCAGTTTCTTCCATATAGTCGAAAATACTTCCTAAAATTTATTAGGCTACAAAACTGCTTAATGATCTTTTTTTTAAACTGATTAGAAATTTGCATGTTATTGAGTTTTAGTGTTACTTACTAAGTGACTAGTAAACAGTTTCTATTTTATAAAATAATTTTATAGCGTTTCAATACAGGAAAAAATTTATTTTTATAAAAATTTAGCGGAAAAAATTTTAAATAAAAAAGTGTGCGTACTTTGTGAAAAATTCTCTGTGCCTATACTTTTCTCCATGACTGGTAGCAGCTGATAAGCGTAAGTGTAATAATAAAGCTATAAGTATAGATATGTATGTACGTATTTCAATGGAGGACTATTTTTAATCAGTCTGTGCCTTAGACTTTCGAAGATATTAATGCGGTTGTTATTTTTGTAGAAACTGTATTGCATTGGCTTGTTTAAAACAAGTTGTTAACAACAGCATTAAACACAGGCTGTTTGTAAAGAAAAATTACAAATTGTCTGCTGGGCTAACACTGCCAGTAAGGTTCAGAAGTAGGGTGTTCGATTATTAGCCTTTTTTCAAAACCGGTTTTCAAGTTATTCGAAAAATTGCAATTTCAAAAAAATCCGGTTGCTGATTTTAAAATTAAGAAAAAACCGTATAAGCCGGTTTTATTTACTTAGTCTTCATACAGTGAAAATGCTTATTTTGGTATCAAGTCATGACCAATTCAAAGTAATTTTGTATATGGAAAAGAGTGCATAACACCGTCAGAAAAAAATTATCAAAAATCAAAACGGTTTTTTAGCAACTTCAAACTTGCTCTTTATTATACAAGAATTTAATAATTCTAGAAATAAAAATTAAAATTCTTGGAATTGGGACGAAAAGTTTGTGCAGTTTTTATAATTTGTGTACAAAGTCTGAAATTTAGATTTATATGGTATTTGTTAGATAAAGAGCTATACTTATACATATATAAGAATAATGGACTTAAAAAAAAAAGCAAAATAAAAGTAGTTAAAACCAGTAAAAATATTGATGTGCTATCTTTTGTCGCGGGTGTATTATCTTATAAGACTTGCTAATGGATAAATGTGGTAGCATTGTGCCTGTGAATTTCCACACCACGGAATCGCCAAGAAACAGTTTGAACTTTCGGGAACGTTTCCAAAGAGAACAAAATGAGAACTAACTTATCAAAAACGTTTTCAAGGAGGATCAAATTAGAACAAAAGTCTGGGGAATGTTTTTCTAGAGAACAAAAGAGTTGGGAATTTAAAGTTAAAAAATTGAGGCCGGCGTCGGTGTATTGGGATAAAAAATTATTTCAATGAGAGCCATGAATGTTAATTCTAACCCAGAGGAAAGCTGGATCATTTCGATTTCCAGATCGTTTATTATTAGTGCGCACTCTCCATTTATGAAACAATTTTTCATTTTCTGTGCAAGTAAAGCTCGTGTCGTAAGTCTTTCGTTGACTTAATGTGCATAATTATCTTTTAGTTCCTCTTTGATTAATTTTAATATACAAACTTTTCAAGCTAATGGAACGCAATGAGAAAAATTATATTCTCGTCATTTCTGCACATTTGCAAAAAGGCTGGTGTTTACTCGTGAAAGTGGACTTTCGCTTTAGTACTTTGACAGCAAAATGCGTAGAAAAAGCGCTTGCATTTCCACGTTCAACCGCACTTTAATTTTTAATATTTTTCCGAAAGTCTTAAAATATACACCCCTATTGCGAGTGTCGAATAGTAGTAGATAAACGACTCTTATTCGATTATCGCTTTTCCATGGTATTGTGAATGTCAATTTCTCGTCCAACAAGCGACTGTGAATAGTTTTTTATCGCTCATCCTTCTACAAACAAATAGTTGTAGAAAGATGAGCGACTATTCACACGCACTTATTGAACGAGAAAAAGACTTTGAAAATGCCACGGATAATCGATAATAGACTAACAATCGTTTATCTACTACTAGTCGACACTCCCAATAGGGGTGATAACAATTTTTTAATGCCAATAGTGATCCACCTTAACGGACATACATATACTGTGCTCTGCAAAAGTTAGGACTCACTTTTTTTGTATTTGTCGCTTTAATTATTGTCATCATCGTAGAAGAAACACCCCCATACGTTTACCGATCGCAACAATGGTTTTTTAGCATCGACCGGTCCATACAAACCAAAACGATTTTTCCAAGCGAGTCCAAACTTTTGCAGGGCAGTGTATGAATATATAAATTTTATTTTGAATCCTTTCACAGTTTATTTCATATTAATATTTCAAGTTAAGTAAGTTTTTATTTACATAATTTAATTATCTTTATCAAAAAATTCCACAACTGTGATTGAATAAAAAAATATATAAAAACTACAATATTCAATATTCAATTAGAATGGCAAGAAGGGGTAGCAAGTCCGCGTAGCTGCTATAATGTCTACACAGAGGGGTAAATCTCTTGCAGGATGACGCCAGTAGATAGGTATTTGCTTGACTTTCGGCCACAAATCCTGTGACGCGTAAGTGTAGCCACTTTTTTAGGCAATTTAAAGAATATTGCGAGGCTAACAGAAACTATATTTTGACCTTAACCTGAAAGTTTGTAAATAAAATAATGCATTGAAATAAAAATACAAAACCATATTTTTGATAATTTAACATTGTTTATATTAGATAAAGAAAATCAGAATATTACAAAAACAAAATACATATGTATACAGTAAAATCAATAAACATACATATTTATAAAAACTTAGTCAAAATAAAATCAATAAGTAGTGTAAACAATTATAACTTATTTTAATGCAATTTACAATGTTAATATTTACTGTAAAGGGTAGTAGAATAAAGAAAAAAATTAATATATAAAAAGTAAACATAAAGTACTTAAAAGTACAAGTTCATATATAGAACAAAATTTAAAATTCAAACCGAAATTGTTTGCTCAATACATATATGACCCAATTTGATACTTAGACGCACTCTGGAATAAGGTAAGAATAACCTAGTGATAGAAAAAAGAATTTTCTAAAAAGAAAAACTTGAAACGACTTTTATCGCAGGGACGAGAGAGGTGGAGGAAGCCGAAAACTTACTCGGGACTCATCCGTTGTCCCACGATTAAAAATCTTTCATAAAGTTTTCTTTCAGTGTCTAGCGGCACTTGCCTCTGTGGACATGCGCAATCATCAAATAGGAACGTGCCACTGGAGGCGAGGGGCAACAACCGAAGCCAAAAAACTACATATTATCAGCTATTTTAAATCGAGTAAATACTAACATTGTAAATAACATCTAATTATGATTAGAAAAACGTGATTGGTATACATTATAGGATGAGGTCTATAGTCAGCACGTTCGGATATTACATAAATAGGTAAAAAATCGGAACATTGAAAATACATACATACAAATATGTTTGTTTGTATGTATGTTAATACAAAATTGTTGTACAAATTATACAATTAACTAGCAGTGAGTAGTTTGTAAACAGTAAATTGTTGATATGTATGTATGTTTTTGTTTTCATTTTCGTTTTCGATTAACTCAGTATTAGTATGTAAATAATATCGTTAAATAATTGTCTGTCTTACCAAACAAGTATGGCTTACTGAAGCGCTATCGGAAACGGACATTGTTAGAATATAGTGACAATATTAAAACTTTTAAACTTTTTTTGAGCAAAAGTTAAATTTACTTCTTGATTTTGAGGCTTTGTTCTAAATTTGTTTTCCAAACAAAAACGTTTGTACGAAAAACGTAGGCTTGGGACATGGTACAATAATTAATTAATAATGGTACAATGGGTTTGGGATACTTTTAATAATTTAATTTTCAGGACAAAGTGTGATAAAAAAAATTTCGTAAGACAGACTAGTCAGTTATACACATGTATATACTTACATATGTACATACATATGGAAGTGTAAATATACCACGCAAAAGGCATGTGCTGGCGACAAAAAAAAACAATTTAACAGACTTAACTAAATCTGCTATACATTTGTAATTAATACATTTAAATGTAATTATTTTTTACTTTTTCTTATTAACTTAGCTTGTACAAAGAGAAAATAGTTGCATATATTAAACAAAAAAGAGAACAACAATAAAAAAACAATAATCTTCCTATTAGGTATTTAGTATGTTTGTTTTTTTTTCGCATTGGTACATTGCCAATTGGGCTTTAGAAAAAGCTGTCTCAATATTTTGTTTTAACTCTGATTAAAATAATAGATTTCACCGGCCTATAAGTAAATAAGTAAATATTTCGCAGTTTATAACGCAAAAAAAAAAATCAGTTCATGGGGTTATTCGAGTATGTAGTAGAATATTTCGAGAAAACAAAAACAACAAGGCATCAAATATGGTTTTAGCGACATACTCGTTTTAGTGTGTAAAAAGAAATTCAAAACATATGAACTTATTAAAGGGAAAATATGCATTTAAAAGTGTACAAATAATGTGTAAGTATGTACGATTTATGTTGTGGCTGTTCAACATTTAAGCAGTCGCCAATGTGTCGATTTCACCGAGTATCCCCTATATAATTTCAGTTACAACATTAAATATGTATTCGAGATATGGTGTTATGCTTTTGAGTAATTTCAAAGGATAGCATTATTTTTTAAAATTAATATCATATTTGTGGAAGCATAATTATTTAGCATAAAAACCATTTCTCAGGGGCTAGCAGACCCGGTGTGTGGACTACTTGCACTTCTGTTTTGCCAAGTAACAAAATGTTTGGCATCTAATTAGCGAACCATTAGCGAAATTTGTCGTTTGTAAAGATTTAAACAAATTACTAATGAAAATTAATAATATCACTCGCTTTAAATTTAAAGTCAATGTGAGGGAAGCATCATATTTTTCTGCTTAGTCATATGCATTTTTTTTTATAGCTGCCTGCAATTTCTTCAAGATGTATATATGTATGTATGTATATATGAGCATATGTGCGGGAGTATGTAAGAATAAATGTTTGTATGAATATACATATATATGTATGTTAAGTGTATATGTGTGTACATGTAAATATGTGTTTATAAAAAGTTACTTGTGACTATAAGTATTGTATGTGGGTATATGATTTGGTTCACGTATTCATCGTCGTTGGATTGATTCGTTCGATTCATTGGTAGGTCCATGAGCGTGACTTTACATTAATTTTCCAGATTTTCGTTTATAATAGTTTGTTGCTTTAAACGTTTTACATGTGTTTTAATACATAGCAACACTTTTTTAATTGTTTTCATTTTGCTTGTTTTGCTACAATTTTTTACGCTTACATTTAATTAGAATTTCTTACATTTTTCGTACGTTTGATATTAATTTACTTGTTTTTTTTTTTACATTTTGTCGTGGGAAGTTACACCAATAAAGAAGCAAATAAAAGAATACAAAGTAAGGAATGCATGTAGATGATTTTAGGTCAAGTGGGTGGTCAACTAAAAAGTTATAAGACATACATATACATATATGAGATACAATTTCTGTGCGCAACTATGCATTTTCGAAGACATTAGCAAATGTATGAATACATAGTATGCTTATGTGTGTGTTTATATATGTATGCAAGTGCATAATTGCAATGTACGTCGATTATAGATGAATATACATATGTGTAGATATAGTACGCTTGTAGGTAACTATGAAATGCTAAACGGTTAAATACGATCACCATGAATACATTTATGTTGTTATATGTACTTGTTAAAATTGGTTATACAAATGATATCAGCTCATTAGCATGCCAAAAAATATGTATGTGAATATTCGAGTGTGTTTGTGTGTATCGTGTGTTCTATTCAAGCTCAAATATGTATCATATGCGTGTTTTACACCTTAACCGCGGTGGCGCCGACAACGCGTGTCAGTAAAATTCGAAACTACTGCCAAGTTTTAGCGCTTGCGAAATTCAGTTTTGATTTACATTTGAATTTGATATGCACCTAAGTATTTTTGATTTAGCGGTCAACAAATTTCCACAGAGAAATACACCACATTTTGTAGCTTTATCACACAAGATATTTAAAAAAAAAGCTACGTTACAGCACCTGACAATCTACAAAGGCTGCACGTGTATATGTACTTTGTTTGTATGTGTTTTTGTATTCGTATGTGTTGGGATTCTGTGTTAAATTAGTTAAACTGCTTTCTTCCAATTTCAGCATTGTTGTTTCTGTCTAGTATGTTGATTGGCGGCAATGATGACAATATTACACACTTCTTATAATTTTGTATACTTTTTGTTTTCCTCGTTCATTTTTTAAACTTTACGATTTACTGTTGTTTGTTTGCTGATTTATAGATATTGTTGTTCTTTGTAATAGTAGTAGTTTAGTAGTATTATATCAGTAGAAATCGCATAATTTACTTAAATGTCTAAAGAACGACGTCAGGCAGGTCGTGCGGCCTGGCCTAGGCGCGCATATGGTTTTCATGTACAATTTTTCTCTCCTTATAATAGATCTCCTCCGATTCCTTATCGCATAGCAGTAGCACAACGGCGCCGAATAGGAAGATAGCTGCACCCCAGCCAACACCATAGGCCCAACCAAATTCCCAAATTGGCCGATTCGCTGCAAAAAATAAAAAAAATATCCATTGTATATAAAGAGAGGTTAGAAATAAGAGAAGGAACATTTAAAGTTAATGTCCAGTGTAACTCACCCAAATTGAGTTCGCCAGCAAAACATACTGGATATATTATCAGCGCAGACAGGACAGCCAACACTAAAAGTATAGTATGAATTTAATATTTTTTGTATAGGTTTTGGCTTCAAAGGTTAAATTAAGAAATAATACATATGGTTATCAAATGTGCATTTACAGAGCATTTTTCTGGCAAATGTTAAAGAAGATAGAATAATCGTTCCCCCCCGACAGCCTACGTAGCCGGAACTACCCATATTTATATTTGGTCAAGGACTGTCACACCCGGCATCACTCCCCACAAACTCCGAAAAATTTGTATGCTATTGTAGTAGCATTGCTGTTGCAATAGCATACAAAGGATGATTTTGACAAGTGTGAGTTCTTATCGAAGTTCTTGGTTTCTGTAGGTTGGGCTTTCGTGCAGAACAACTAAATGAAGTCATAATTTTCTTAGCACAGAAAAAATTTGCAATTGCATAGTTCTTTCATCGAATGACACAGTCGCCTCGCCATTTGAAACATTCTTTTTTAATCTCAAGAGAATATACATAGATGGTAAAATTCACTAAGCTATTCATATTTAGGCACTTACATGATAACAGCATCACCAGCACAGCGATTCTGTAGAATTTGTATTTGACATTGTGATTTTGTGTTCTCAAACCCAGGCCAGTGAGTATGGTGGCAATCACATCAGTTATCAATGTGATTATACATAGAGCAGCTGTGGCTTTGATGTAAGCTGAAAAGAAATTAAAAGACCAACGATTATTCTGAAGTCAAAACTATCCGATACATAAAATCAACCAACACCAACAAATATTCTACATATTTACTTACCCACATCACGACTAGCATAACAACCCGGCGGATCATGTAGATTGAATGGCAGCGGCGATTCAACATCTTCCTCAATGCAGTGCACAAAGAGACCCTGACGCCAGCCAGCAGCCATTAACCAGTCCGTGGAAGCTAATGCCATGATCATCAGTATGACAACGATGACACCACATATAAATGCAATGACCTAGAGCGGAATAGTAAGTGAGAAATTATAATTGTTTAGCATTTGATTAAATTTGTAGCGTAAAAGGGAGTTTGTGTAGTTGTTACAAACCTTCAATGGCCTTGTGATTGTAATGGTTTCAATTGTTGTTGTGGGCGCCATTTTTGATGGTGATGGGCGTTGCGAGCTGTATACAAAATAATGAAATGAAAGCATAAACGTTAATCTCAATACACTGCAAAGGGAATGTATTTGAATGATTTAGGAAATAATGTACTTTTTTTTATCCCTTAAAGGTGGAAGCGAAGGAATACATAAATACATACCTTTTAAACTAATGCTCTTGAGCGTGTGTGTTAGTGGCAGGGAATTAGTGCACCCTTCTAACAAGAACAATAACAACGCAAGCGCAACAACACAATGTATGCTTGCATGTACAGCCAATGGCTTTGGCTTAGCCTACAGCTTTTTCGTGTTAAACGTTCGTTTTTTTTTTAACTTTAGCGTCTTTTTAATTACTGCACTCAGTTTTTAGCTGATTTTTTTTTTTAATATTTATTTCCACGCACTTCATATTTTTCTTTTCACTGCGATAAGTGTACGTTAAAGTTCTTTTTTAGTTCAATATTTGCGCTTAATTGTATGCCAATTTTAAATGCAAATGTTTTATTTGCTTTAAGCTGCTTAAGATCTGTTAATTTTGAGGGAACAGAATATATAAAATAAGAACAGGTTCATTCAATTAGTATTATCGAGAATCTTAAGGGAATTTCAATAAATGCAATTCAAAATTGATGATCAATTTACAACAGAACCATGCAATAACGAAATGTGGACTTAACACACTCATACACAGCATTCTTTTCGGACAAAATTTTTTAATAACTCTTGCATTATAACTATTGCAATCGAAATAGATTTAAAGCGTGTTTTTTATCTTACAAAATTGTGTAGCATTTGTCCGCAAATATGTATGGACGTATGCAAAACGCATTGTGATTGGAAAAAAGCAGTATAACAAATGATGATGCAAAATAAAACAGGTCTACAGTTGTTTACCTACAACCGGTACTTCATCGACTAAATGTATGTTTCTGGACCATCGCTTTAATGATCTTAGCTAAAATTTAAGGGAAGTAAAATTTGTCGACAAATAAACGACGGCTCCACAACTTCTGCTTCTCACTTTACTCCTCAACTGGTGCAAGAAATTTCACGTTGGCGTTTTGTTATCAAAGAAACTCCTCGTCCTTGAAGGTCCATCGAGGTTGACGAAAAAAAGGCATTTATTAAATCGAACCCACATAACACGATACGAGAAAGTGCAGAAACATTTAAACATGTCAAACAAATGTTCGATTTCGCCTAAAGAAGCAAACTCGAGAAATGGACTATATACAACAATGTGAAACGTCGAGGGTTTTGCCGCCGATGCGATGATTCACCTCAAATAACTTCCAAAGCCGACATTTACTTAACGAAGGTTATTCTCCGTAGGATGGGAGCACCGAACAATCGGTTGCGTAGTACCCACAACTGGACAGTTTGTATTAATCTTAATTAAGAAATGACCGGAGCTTGTCAATCGTAAATAAGGGAGTGTAACCACCACAAACATGCAAACCCAGCACACGCGCCTTTCTTCGACTTTTAGAATAATCGGTGACGGTATCACGCATTTTCTTTCATACAAAGTAATTTTTTATATGGAAAAGAGTGTATAACACCGTCAGAAATAAAATTATCAAAACCTAATGCGATTTTTTAGCAACCTCAAACTGTCACTTAACTTTGATTTTGATAAGCTATAAAACTGCAAGCCAAAAATTAATTTAAAAACTTGGAATTGTGATAAAAAGTTTGTACAATTTTTGAAATTATTGTACAAAGCATGACAAATAAATTAAAAACATACAAAAATACGCAATGACCTTCTACTCCACCTCTTACTAGGTACTAAAATCATAAGCTAAAATTTAAAATATGTACTATCGACAGCAAAAGTGCCTACATGCATATAAACACGTTGACACACTCAACGCTACAGAAGATTGGATCCAAACAAATTACTAAAACAACACAAATTGTCGTTGGTGTGTGGTGATATGAATAAAGAGCATAGAAATGGATGAGGCAGTGTACCAAGGTATTGTGTTAAAGGGCGCAACTTCCGCATTTGAATACTTTGTTTATGTTTAAAAATAGAATAACAATTAAAAAAGCTACACAGAGCTGAAGTAGAAAGACGGATGTATGTATGTAGTATGTACACATGTACATTTTGCTGTAGATAAATGCAAACTATGGAGCATTTGATATGCAGATGTAGCTAAAAGAAACCAACAAAATATGCGCAAGGCATGTTAGAGCATCAAAAATATGGCCACTTACAAAAAATTCGTTTCATTTCACATGGACATTGTATGCACTTACATGTGAATGTTCGTTATTTTTAGAATACGTAAATTTGCATGTAAGAACGATTGTTTTTTATTTCCGTACAATTACTAAATTCGTATAGGAATTACCAAATAGGGCGCATACATGCGGGTAGCAACAGTAATAAGAGAACAAAAAACCCAAAATCAGCAAGCTTAAAATATGTATTTATTTGAAAAGTTACACGGCGAGTGATGTGTAAATAAAAGAATATAAAACAATTTTCATATTACTGCTAAAAAATATGTTAATTATGCGCGAATAAATAATGGATGTTTGTAAGTAAATAGTAGCGCATACATACATAAGTATGCCTGTGTAGTGAAGCAACTGCAAGCAAAACAATAGGCAGAAAACGTTTGGGGAATGTAATTATGGGCAGATGAGATAGATGTGGCTTATGTATGTACATATGTATGTATGTTCCTATGTATGTACATATGCGCAGATCTTTGCATTGTGCAATATGTAGTGGCAGATGCAAAGCCATGTACATACATACCAATTATTCTTTATACATATCCAGGTAGACAGACATTTGAAATACAAATTGGCCTACCTTCTCACCGGACATTGGCGTACCTTTCTTTGAAGTAATCCAAAGTAACCGATTCCGAGTCAAATTCTGAACATTCAGGCAGAGAATCACTATCGAAGGAACTAAATCCACCCAGATTTATGTTGGCAATTGCATTTTTGCTAAAAACAGATTGTTTTTGTGGTTGGTTCAGCTGTGTCTGTTGCTGCGCCAACTTGTCTCCACCTGCGTCTCTGCTAGACATCTTCGTTGTTCGTACACAAAATTATGCACTTATATGGAGACACTTGAAACGATAGGGAAGTTAATGTTTTCCACAAATTTGATATTTTATCATCAATACAAATATGTAAATTATAAAACAATTTAGCACTTTCTCTTTTATCTAAAAAAAATTTTCGCAGATTGTTCCTTGAGCCTTGATTTCTCCTTTCCCCTTCGAAATTGTCTATTTTGAATCACACATCCATCCACACGCACATACACACCAAAATGGCGACAGTATCACTGCAATTCGCTACTTTTCAATGTCATTTTTGCAAATTTTACACATATAACTTAATGCACCCTTACATTTTCAATAGATCCACACTTTGCTTTATCGTTTAGCAAGAAGATTTAAATTTAAATAAAAACTAAATTATAAAAAATCAACGTTTTTCTACTTTCGCGTCGCACATAAACAATCGTCTCCGAAAATTTCTCCACTTTGCTGCTTCTTTTAGAGCTGGGATACTATCGATAGTTGAAAACTGTCGCCACTATCGATAGGTTTTGAAAACTATCGATGTCGGTTTTAGCAAGACTTTACAATGTCTCATCTTCACTTCTCCACACATTACATTCGTTTTTTTTTATACAAGAAAATTCACAACACAGTATATAACTTATAAGTATAAGTTGTCAATTTAAACGAATATCTTTTATTTTGTTTGTTTTGTAGTATTATAAATGTATTTTTATAGCCAATTTCACTTTTTTGCACTTCAAAAGGGACAAATAAAATTCGAATTTAATTTTGCCAGATAAAAAATAAATTCAGATTTTGCCTGTCGCTATTCAAGGCATATAAGTTATATAATTCAGGCGCATAAATTGATAAGTTTATTTTATTATTATAAGAAGTTCTTTTTGATGCACTCAAATTTAAAAACATTACACAATCTCTTTAATTTACAAAGTAATTTATAAATTTTATAAATTTATTAATTATTTAATTTTCAATCGTTTCAATTCAGTACATACCTTTCACGACGATAGTACTATCGATACTATCGATGTTTTCAACTATCGTTTCGAAAACTATCGAATGGCGGCACAATCGATAGTATCACAGCACATGAAGAGATGAATTCGCTGCAGTGTTGGGCATTAAATATTGAAGAGTTGCATCCGCTAAAAGCTTAAACAGACGGCTGCGTTGATCAGGACTAACTCAGAATTGATCCGTATCAACTGCAGTTAATTCCCGTGTTGATCCGGATAAACGCTGCCGTCTGTTTATGCTTTAAAAGCGATTGCAAAATGTTTGTGTAAATAAAAGGGCGTTTCCACGCAGCCCTAATTGGGCAATTTCGAAATGAAATTGAAGGTTTTTATAATAAATTCAGACAAGCTTAATTCAGTCAATTAACGTTATTATTGAGCTATTCCTTATTGTCACACGCAGTAAGCTGCTGTTGCACTCATGGAAAAGTTGGTACAATCGTACTTTCATTTAGTTTGAAAGTACATTCGGTACAAACACACCATTTTAGGTACATTTTCGTTCAAATTTCTGGTGTGGCCATCTGATAAGGTGAAATTTAACCCTGTGTAGGTATAAGAGTGAGAAAGAACATTTGACACTATATTATTTGAAAATTTACTTGAAAAAAATTCTATAAGATAGCCGAATTTCAAGAAAATTAAGAGAATAAAGCGAGAGAGCTGTTTTATTACTTACAGCACCTGTTTATAATTTCCCCATGCGCCTTGATCAAGAATCAATTTCAATCTCAATTTCGATGACAGTTTGTTTATTTTGTTTTTATTTGCTTGTGATTGACCTTCGATGTTCTTCTTTTTATTTATTTACAATTCATAATAATAATTTTCGGAGTTTATTCGTGAAGTTGAGGCAATTTCGTCTCAATTTCGTTGAAATCATGCATGACAATGTAAACAGACATAATGACTATTTTTATAAAAGTAATGGCACAAGAATTTTTTAATGCCCAACATTGATTTTAAAAATGTTGTAATTTAATGGCTGGTGGAAATTCAGCATTAGTAAGAACATTGGTAAAAAAAAACAAATATTCGTTTGTAGAAGGTAGACTAATAAAATGCGCTGTGAAAATCTGATTTTCCCAAATATTCAAATGTTTATAAAATGTATAATGCGTGTTTTATTTTACTTCTGGCCTCCTCATTTCGCCACAAGCAGCTGTCAGTTTTTATCGCAGACGTCAACAAGCAAATGTCTACCGCTGCGTGTGAGTGTGTGTAGTTGTTTTTTCTTCTATTTGTGCTGAAATCGTCCATGAAGCTTTGCTTTTGTTTTGTATTATTAATCGAAATTTTTAATAAAAATCGGGCCGGTAATTTTTATATATTAATCGGTAACAGCAATAAAAATGGAGGCTACATCAGAGTCAATCAGCCGATTGCTAACAGGCGGCTCAGCTGAGGAGTATCTACAGTGTCCTACGTGCGAGTGCAAGCTACAGCATTGGGAAGTGAAGCCACACTTTGACCAGGAAATGGAGCGCTTAAAACAATTACAAATGAAAGCAGTAAGTGAGGCAACTGTCGAGTTAACACAGCAAAGTGCTAGCAATACAGTGGTACATAATGAGGAGCGACGTAAGCCTTGGACTATATTCCAGCGGGTGCAACGAAATCGGCATACACGTCTCAGGGTATGTTGAATCTATAATAAACCATATTTACTTATTCTAGATAAATATTAATCTGCAGCGAAGAACTGGTAAACGCCCCCCACCACCAACCGAACAGCAATGCCCAGTGTGTAACGCCTCTTTCCCATTAGAAGAAATAGAGCAACATGCAGAACAGTGTCTACGCCGCACTAATGGCGCAGTCAATGGTCCTGATGGCGGTAGTTCAAGCAATGAAGACGAGAATGGCGAGGAATACGAAGAATATGAATGGGCTGGCCAAAAACGTATACGTGTTTCTAGTCTCTTACAAGGCGGTTATGCTGCAATCGGCGTAGGACAGTCTGTAACAAACCACAGCGCTGGCAGTGTCCCAAATAACACACAGATTGGCGACGAAGAGGAAGAAGATTTAAACGTAGACGAGGATGACACTCATCTATATGGGCCGGCGCAGTACGCTGAAGCTGACGTTATACCACCCATAGCGGAGGAGAATGGCAATAGTGCAGATGGTGATGTTACTAGTTACATGCGACGTCTAATAACTGGCTCTACCGAAACAACTCTAATGAGCGCTAATGCGACGGAGTTGCAACGCGCAATTAATAGTACTAATACGTTAGCTGCAAATATAGAATTAAGCATTCCACGGGCTGACCTAACTGCCGATTTGGTTTCTAAAGAAAAGCAAGAACTCACATCACATACTGTTGCGCAGCAATATAGTTCGCAAATAATAGAGTCATTGAAAAGTAAATTGCGACATTATGAAAATCAAGTGCAGAATAAGTTTAAATGCTTGATTTGCTTAGACGACTACCGAAATCCAGCTATATCGGTAGCTTGCTGGCACGTACATTGCGAAGAATGTTGGCTGCGCTCGCTAGGAGCACGAAAGCTCTGCCCACAGTGCAATTTGATTACAACACCAAAAGATTTACGTAGAATTTATATGTGAAAAAAGCGTAGTAATACAAGTATTTGGTAGAAGTATAATAAGTTTCCTACGTATACGGATTTTAAGATTTATTTAAATGCAAATGTTTTTCATTTCAGTACATTTGAATCAGTTTTATACAATTTTTCGTATTTTCATGCAAATTTATACACTTATACATTTGAGATAAGCGTGATATGTTAAAATAATATAGCTAGTATTTAAGAAAACAGATCCGAAGCTGTGTTGCAGTTACAATAAAAATACAAGACATTAAGCTGTAAGAAATTGTGGTAAACATAAATAACGAACACTTCATTGAATTTTTTTAATTCTACATCTCTGAAGCAAGTTGGCGAGGAAAGTGTAAGGGATCGAATAGTATAAGAATTTCTAAGACCCGTCGTTTTTTGCGGCTACTTAATCTTCCTTCAACACAAATGTCTTTAATCGTCGGAGTTAAATTGACGGTATTGAAGGCTTCTTGAATAAGAGAAGTTTAAAAGGCAGGTAAAGTGTTGATTAGTCTCATTCGGGTATCAGAGTAAGAGGTTTAAGGAATGCTGCTGGACCAGAGAACGCTGCTGGAGTGACCGACCTTATGCAGGTATACATACATACATACGTACATACATACATCCCTGTAGTGAAGATTTCAGTTAAAAGTAGTTTTAGCAAAATATTTTATGTTTAATTGGTTTTTGAATATCCGGCGGCAAAGGTTAGCCGCTTAAGCCGTTTTGAGGACTTTCGCCAATCCGTGCCCTCAAATTGGTGCTCCCTTAAATAAGAAAATATTTCATCTTCTGTTTTCATGAATCATTGTTTGCTTTTTTTTATCGAATACCTTGATTTTTAATCTAATCTAATAGCTTATTCGCTACTACTTTACCGTTATTCTTTAAATCCTTATTCTATTTAATTAAAATTGCAACCTCTTTTACATACAGTAACGCTACATAAATTGTACATAAATCTTTAGAAAAACCCCTCCCATTTACGGCAAGAGACCGGCATTTTGTAAAATGCGAATCTTGTGTCGCTTTTGTGGTTCCGTTTTTCATTTCCACTCTCATCTTTTTTCCGTTCGTAAATATTTACGACAGAGAACGTAATTAATTTACGATCACTCTTTCAGCAAGCCCAACACACACGCATGAACGAAAGACACAAGATCACGTAAGAACAAGAGATTTTTTTAGCGGGTTCTACGCCATCTTGTTTCACTGGAAAACGAGCGAAAAGTAAACAAAGCAAAGAAAACAACGAAAACCAAAATTAGCCAAAATTATTGTCAGCTACTTTAAACGCACAATTTAGGTAAAATGATGCAACAAAATGCTTTAAAATGTGTTGTCATGTTGAATTAACTCTTCTTTACTTGAATAAAAATGTAAAATAGTGGTGCTTGTGATGTAAACAAACGCTCAGCTGACGAACCCGCTTTCGCAAACTTTTTTCTCAAAACCAGTTACAAATACAACGTCGCGTTCTTACGTGATCTTGTATTTTTGGTTCATGACACACACGCAGAATTGAAAATATTTGTAAACGTTCAAAATGACCCAACAAGCATTTCAGTAAAGCTGATGCCAGATAAAACTTTGGGGCTTTGATATTTATAACTCTGACAGCAAAGCGCCAGACGCAAAAGGTATAACACAATGATCGCCAAGAAAACAGTTCGAACATTCCTAACTACAAGCTTCGAGTTGCCGCAACACAAGTTTCCGTGTCTTATTTCTCAGCTTATTTCACAAATTATTTTATGGGCACTGTCACACGGTCAGTATTTATTGACGTGATCAAAGTAACGCGATATTTATTGACGGTGTAGCATGCAGTATTAATAGATCGTGATCCATATCGCAACATTTCTAAAAACTTTGAAATCTGGATCGCGGATCGCAGTACCGTCAATAAATATTGAACGTGTAGCACTTTCAAAACGCGATCCATACATTTCGTCAGTAATCTTTTACTCTCATGATGCGAACATCGAAAAGATATTCACTCTGCCTTCATTCTAGGCGCTTAAAACCTTTCAAGTGAAATTGAAAAAATTTTAATTAACCTTGGAAATTTCAAAATAATTGTGGAATGCATGTAGCATCCGTGCGTGATCCATCAATCCATTAATATGGATCGCGATCCAAATATCGTGATAATTACTGACCGTGTGACAGAGTCCTATAACGCAATCACGTAAAAATTTCTGGGGTATATTTCGCCGCCAATTCGCAACAAATCAACGTCGTTTTCATCTGACAGCTCGCACGCTGTTTCTCCCTTGCCGCAGTAATTTGTAGCAACGCCGTTATTAAGGCGAATAGTTCGGCATCAGAGTCTGAACTTTCGACAACGCGGAATGCAATAGATTCGGAATCGGGAATGAAAACAAATAAAAAATATATATTTTTTATTACATTTTGGTGTAAACTTTTTTGGAAATATTTAATTTAGTACATAAGTAAAGTGTAAACGATAAGCGTAAGTAAATTGAAGCTAAACTTAGTGAGTTTTACTACACCAATAATATGCTGATACATTGAGGAGGAGGAGTATATATGTAGCAGAAACGGAAATGGTTGAAAATTGCTGGAAGCAATAGAAGAGCGAGCAAAAGAAGTGGCTAGAAACTTGTACAAAGTAGGAGAGGTGCAAAGCAATACGATAGTAATAGCAATAAAAATAAAAATATATACCTGTTCGTTGTGGAGGAGGTGGAGGATCTGCACGAGGAAGGCACCAATCAACGAAGAAGGAATTGAAATTGACGCAAGCAAAAAAGGCCATTAATACGAAGGCAACGGGCAAGTGAACGACGAAAAGCTGGATGTGCGCTTGCAGGAAAATCGCGCACAATCTGCCAGTCAATTTGTAGGCATAAAATACGTTTTCTGTGCGCACGAAAGTAGTTGGAGAGGCAAAAGTGCATAAGATAAATGAATAAAAAGTTATAAAATTATAATAACACGCAAAGTCAATTCAACGAAAAAGGAGCTATAAAGCAAAGTGGCTGGGCATTTGTGCGGTGCAGTATCGTGTCGCCATGTTTCTGTGTGTGTAATTGGGCGTGTTCATGTGTTTGTGCACTAGCAGTGAATACGGGCAAAGGCAAAAGTGAAAACTTGCTTTTTTGTCATCGTGGTTGCCATCATCGTGGCCGTTGTCGTTGTAGTCGTCGTCGTCGTTGTACCGTCGATGTATTTTCGCATTTTTCGCGACGGCAAAACTACGAGTGTATTTGGCAAAATAATCAGCCAACCAACCAAAAAGCCAGCCAGCCAGTTTTGGCCGCGGCTTTGTATTCGGCAATAAAAAAATAAAGTCAAATTCCTGGAACTCGAATTCGCAAAGGCGCGCGCGTGTTTTTCGCACAAAAACCTTTAGAGGATATTTGCAATTCAAACCCACTTGAAAAATAAATTGCAAGTGTTTGAAAAATTATAGTGCTGCTTACTGGCCAGTGAATTGGAAACACTCCAAAGTTTTATGTATATTCGCACAGAGGGGGGGCCATTCGTGCCAGCCATAGCATTTGCCACCGCAACGCTAGACCACAGCGGCGGGATTATGTCATTTTGTATGTGTTTGTGTGTGTGTGCGAAATTCCAACCAATTATTGAATCGGAGTGCCATCAAGCGCCACAAAGATTCTAATCTGTAAATGAACTATGAAATTTCCAATAGTGTTAAAAAAAACGTACACGAAGATGTAGCGCAAACCAGATAAGTGTGTAACTAACAATTTTAAAATCATAGGGCAGAGAAAATCTGCATTTTAGAAAATGTATCCAGCGTATTTGCGCCGCAATTCTGTTGTTGGCGACGCAATCCACTATGAAGTACCCCACAGCACAAAAATCAGCCATTTGCATTTTAGCGACGGCATTTTAACACAAAGCCGCCGGCTATTTGAATATTTTCGAAAGCAACACCATATGTAATTAAAAATCAAAACTAACACTTAACTAAAGAAACATTTGTAAATACCTACCTACATACATATTGTAATCCTGTTTGTGCGCGTAGTTAAATGGCAACATTCAATGGTCATAGTACTAACACTGCTGCGGATTTGCTGGGCTCATCGGTTGCCGTCGCTGCTGCCACAGAGCATTTCGAACGTAGCACAGCTGCGGCCACCACCACCTTCTTAGTGCCCTCCACAGCGACGGCCAATGGTGCGCCATTACATTTGGAACCTTTCAGTCTTGCAGGCGGCCCACACTTTGTCACAACAACTACATCACCATTGGGTGGTGCAACATCGGCTCAACACCATCAGCATCAGCATTCGCATTCACAGCAACAGCAACATCATCACCATCATCAACAAACCAATTCAACTTCAACCAGTTATACATTTGTACAAATCAAACGCGAACCTTGCCAAGTTTCGGAAGTGACATCCGCCAATTGCCATCAAACACAGCAGCAACAGCATCATCATCAGCAACATCACGTGTCTACATCATCGACAAGTGGCGGCGGAGGTGGGCTCGGTGTTGGTGTTGGCATGGGCGTTGGTGTGGCCTCATCAACGTCCAGTTGTTCTGCTTCCATATCAGCCGCTTCCAAGACTATGTCCTCATCGTCCACGCTGACAACGCTTGTAAAGATAGAGGCTTCTTCGCCGAAGGTGAACGAAATGGATAAGACGTCAAATGTGAACACACTCACCGGAGCGGCCACAATGCCAAACACAAGTATGTTAATATAAAAAACAAAAAAAAAAAAATAAATAAATTCATCTATTCCGTACAAGCATATTACCTATCTACATACAAACTATACTGTGATACAAACATAATGTTTACCACTCCTCACTCACTTTCCGTGAATTTTAAAATATTGGGACTACAGTGAAGCGTCTGCCTTTGTGGCTTTCTTTCGCACTTTTGTTTTTTGCTTGCAGATAACACAGTGCCCATTGGTATTGCCGTGGCGCGTAAGCGACCACAGGAAACGGCGGGCACACTCTCCAGCTCTACAGCCATCCCGGTGCAACAGACACTTAACAAGGATATGAATTGCTTTGGTATACGCGTAGCGGATCTGGGTAAGTTTTATTTATTCTTTGTCTGAGTGAAATCCATATTTGTAAACATTTTAGAAGTTGCATACCTTAGATACACAGAATAGGATCTCATTTATACACATGGATTGTTATAACTAAAATATTTAAGCTACGGTGTCTTGTTAATGTGTTTGTTGTTGTTGCTGTAAAAGCATAAATATTTTCCTAAAAGTTTCGGAGAAAGCATTCGATAAAGAATAGCGCTATGGTGAATTTCTTTCGTTTAGGTTGCTTACAATAGTTGCGATCCCATACGGGTCCCGACTAGTCAGAAATAGTCAGAATAAGTCAGATTTTACTGGAAATCGGTCCCGTACTCGGTTCTCTGACTATTGAGAGGACAAAAAAGAGAGTAAATAAGGTCCTCTCTCTGTCAGAAGTTATCAGTATTAGTCCGAAGATATTTGCAGGTAAATGCTGGTAAATGTGTCAAACGATCAGCTATAGTGTGTTTGGCAACCAAATTGTAAAAAAAATGCACTCTGCTAATTCATGTTGAAAGGTTTTTAATTACTTGTTTAAGTGGATTATAATGAATTTGAAAGTATTTTTGGTTTTTTACATGTGTGAGCTGACTGTTAACATACAAAATAAACAAAAATTTATAACTAAAATTTGGAGGTTATGTTGAAGTTGACAGCAGTTACCTTTTTTACTAGAAAACGATCCCGTAGTTTTCAATGTTACTCTCTCGCTCTGAGCGAATTTTTATTTTTTGACAGTTTTACTAGTTTTAGTCTGAGGAATACGGGATTGCGCCCAAAATGTATTCAACAAAGTGTGATTGATTTTTACATTGCTCTCATAAGAAACAGGCTATAATGTCAAACTGAAATGAATTCTTAACCCATTTGAAAATATATTTTTTTTCAAATTTGAATTTGTTTAAAAAAAATTTACACAAAGATTTTTCAAGCAACAAATTTTCTTAATAAACGTGAAATTGTTAAGAGATACACCACCGAGGAAAGCAAGAAAGTACATTTAAAGTTTGGTTATAAGTAAATACGTTCGACTTTGCTTAAATATTTAATGTAAGGAAACCAAGATGAAACGGAGCAAAACTTTTGGACGGTGCGCAGTGTGCAATAGAAGTCAGGACACGAAAATAGTGCGATGTTTTAAACCACCTATTTGCGAGTTAAGACGTCAGCGATGTGATGTACTACGTGATTCATCTCGCGTTTGTGAAAACCACTTCAAAGAAAGTGATTTCATTTGTTGTCCGTCCGGGTCAAGCACTTTCAAACGAGCTCGTTTATACCCAAACTATTTCGCATAAAAAAAAATAAATTCCAAATTGTTAGAGTTAAGCTCTCATATCAAATTGGAAAAAATGAAAAATCATACTTTTATAAGTGTCGAATAATGGTTAGGATAAAAATTTTAAATATAAAAATAAACGCACAAAAGCATAAAACTTGGACAATTAAAAGCAAGAAAATTTCTAAAACGATTTTATAAACAATTTGTTTTATTTTATTGACAAAATATATATATTCCAGGTAATGTAAGTAAAACAAAACTATAATCAAAATAAAAGCCTTGGGTATCAGTGCTGACAAGATACATGCAACACTAAGGGTTAATTCGTTTGTTTATACTTTTTGACATTATACTACCTTAAAAGAGAGTCGCACTGTGTTGTCAATAGGTGCGTTCGTTTAAATTCTCCAGCAGAAACCAACCAACTGCCAAATTCCGGCGAAATGTCATCTGTTCGCTCACAAGAGAGAAATATCCAAAATAGTACG
>NW_023459207.1:66370-69482 GCF_013731165.1 Rhagoletis pomonella | reverse complement strand
TGTAACTAACTACTTTTGGACATAAAATATCAATAGGAAAAACAAAATATTTTTTTAAATTTTATTTTTATTTAATTTTTTATTTTTATTTACTTTATTACATTTCCTATTTGTTTTCACATTCTGCTGTAGGTGGTCCCATATTCGAACTCATAACTTCAAAATGATAATATGAAATTTCGATCTTCCTTTTACTTGTCCTCAACGCGTTTGTCCAAACGCGTTTAAAGAAAACAATCTCCTTCATTACTCCTGCATTACTTGTCAACTAGTTTCAAGCTAGCTTTTTGTAGCTAACTACAAGTTATATATTTTATAGAAAACCCGCAAAAAAGCTGGGTTATTTTTTATCAATTGATAATTTTTTTCTGCAGGACAGATCCGTATGTACTATTTAAATTTAAAGAAATAAAAAATTTTAAAAGTTAAGTTATTGGGATACTTTATGTCGGTATCAATAAATTTTTGCAACATTCTTATCAACCGTTATGTTAAATTACGGAGTTCTTACGATTTTTTGCGGATTACATATTGAAAACAAGGTTGGTCTACTTTTTTCCAAAAGTTTAACCCATCAACTCAAACCAGAGCTGGTCTTTTTGACCCACTGTTTAAAAAGATGGCTTATAGATGGTTAAAATGTCCACTAAAATATTAAGCGCCAAATTTTTCTAAGGAGAACCGAATGTAATGGAAAATAATACTAATTTTTACCAAAAATTGGGAACTTTAACCCTTTGTAGAAAACGTTGCGATGCGAATGGAGCAAAACCTTCCTGGGGTTTGACCACCATTAAGGAATGCTAACATAATTTTCACACAGCCACCTAGTACTTGTATACGTATGTGGAACCCCAGAATAAAATAACTTACGAATGTAAAAATTAGCAAAAAAAAGTGTTTGCTCTTTATTTAAAGTCTGTTTAAAATAAAAAAAAAATACTCAGGAAAATCAACTTGTCTTAGTTTTATCTCTAATAATTGAAGAGTTAGATGGAATGAGTTAGAAGAACAGAAGCTGCTTCGGTTAAAACCGCTTTCCGAGATATTGGCGTTAAAGTTTTTGATGTGTTATAACTTTATTGTTGTTGTAGTATTGGATCTTTCTTTGTCTACTGCGGAAGAAAATCGTTAGATTACCAGTATTCGACCCTAATTTAACTGTAATAAACGCTTTCGATCGAAAAATATGTTACCTATGTTTTTTCTGAGTTACGCTCTTTTTGGAAAAATAAAGGAGATCATATTCTTGTCCAGTGGCCCAAATTATGCAAAAAAAACTCCTTTAAAAAAGTAATTTTCATTTCGTAAAATTATGTTTTTAAACGAGTAGTATTTAGTTCCTTCAAACGATGTATTTCAATGTACATACATCATGAAAATTTTGTACAAAATTCCTTAGGCGCCGAACGCCGCCGCCGCCACCGCGCCGATATTTTTGTAACTTGGCGGCGGCGCGTGAGGAATGACAAAAATCGGCGGCGGCGGCGGCGTGGCTCGGCGGCGTATACCTCTAGTTTGTATATACACATATGTATGTACACATGCGTATCTTTTGTTTGAAATTTTTCAAGAGGCAGTCAAAAAAATAATTTATTTATTGCAGCTGGCAGCATGATAAAAATATTTATAAATTTTAAATGTTTTTATCATGGCTGGAAGCTTGATTTCGATGAAAATGTCATAATGCCAGCAAAAGTCAAATGGCTAACAAGGCGACAAAAATCATTGAGTGAAACTACCTTCTTTTTTGTATCATTGCTAAGTAGCACTGCCACCTCAAAACATTATTGTTTTGAAATTTTTTTTAAGCAATTTTTTGTGCATTAAGAAATAATAACACGCAAGGTAAATTTACTTATTTCATCGTATTAGCAGAAATGTTAATAAGTGTGTATAGATTTAAAATACCTTAGATTAACTTACATGAAATATTATTATATATTGAATTTTAAGAAATTTAGATATTAGTATATTGCTTTAATTTAGATCCTCTTTTGTGGAAATATGAACAATGCACACTGGCCGGAATTTAAATTTTTTTGGCATAAATTCTAAAAAGAAAGTTATCATTTTCAAACTTGGTACATATATTCTTCATGCTATTAGCAAGTTATGGTAAAACTTTTGGACCGATCAGATAAACCGTACGCCCCGCCTTTCCCTCTCCCCATATATAACGTTACTTCTTAATGATAACCTTTTTTCTAGACTTTTTTAAAACTTGCTTAAACCCCTTTGGTGTGGCACCCATATTGTGATACATATTTCAATGGCGGCCGCTGTGGTGTAGTGGCAAGCAGTGCGCGCTTCCACTCCGCAGCGCCGGGGTTCAAGCCCTGGTCAAAGCAACATTGCAAAACAATTTTGAAAAAAGGTTTTTTCTTAACAGCGGTGGCCCCTCTGCAGGCAATGGCAAACCTCCGAGTGTATTTCTGCCATTAAAAACAGCTTATCATTAAAATACAATCGCCGTTCGGAGTCGGCGTAAAACTGTAGGTCCCTCCTCTTTGTGTGACAACATCACGGCGCACGCCACAAATTGGTGGAGCAGCTTGGCCAAACACTAACATATGTGTAAGCGCCAATCTATTATTATTATTATTATTATTTCAATCATCTAATCGCCACAATTCAAGTTGAATTTGCTTGTTTAAACATGTGGCAACCCTACTAAATATAGTTCTAAATAAAGCGTTTCAAACGTATTTCGATAGATACCAATCTCCTTCCAACGCGTAAAAAATAGCTTAAATATTCAAACTAAAGATTTCTTAGCACTCCTTCGTTTCGACTTTTCAAACAGGGGGCAATCCTTACGAAAAATTAAAAATGCATTGCTCATCTATAGGCCAGGCTCTTGACACCTTATTTTTTGTAAATTGAATGAATGAACTGTTCAAATCTGTCATTAACAAAAAATTCATATGTATATACAAGGTAGTAATTTTTAAAAGGTGGCAACCCCCTAAAAAATAAATCCTTATTGCACATCCGGGGACCGTATCCTTTCTGTTTGCACCTCATTTGTAGTCCAACTAACTGTGAATATATTATAATTTTTAAAATCGTGGCAGCCCTACTAATACATTATTGGACATCTAGAGGCCAA
>NW_023459207.1:65219-66270 GCF_013731165.1 Rhagoletis pomonella | reverse complement strand
TTATAATTTTTTAGACAGATGCAAACCCTATAGAAATTCTCAGAAATTCATATGCCCATTAACTACACTCTAAATTTTTTTTGTTTAAATTTGCGCATATTAAGATAGGTAACCGGTTTCCTCTCTTAATGAATGCAAATTTACACACCGTGTTAATTAAATTAAACACTGCTTGCTTACTTTTGCTTATCATATGTGTGGCATAGAACAAATTTCAAATTTGTTTTTTGAGTTCTAAACATTTATTGTTCACAATTTCACAGTTTACACATAAAATGTTTAAAATTTCCTCTAAAAAATTTTTGTTTAAATTTACGCATATAAAGAGAGGTAACCAGTTTCCTCTCCTAGTGTGTGCAAAATTAAACACTGTCTGTTTACTTTTACATACCAAATTTTTCACGTAGAGAAAAATTACACACAAAGTGTTTAAAGTTGAGTAAATATGAGCACTTAGCATTAGCGCATAGGGTGGGTTTCGGGATTTAATGACCGGATCTAAACCAAATTACGGGACGACCCTTCCGGTAAAAAAAAGAATTATTGGAATCGGTTCATGCGGTCCAAAGTTATGCGGTGGCGGTCCAAAGAAGAAAAAATACTCCGAAGAATTGATAACCTCCCCTTTTTTGAAGCCGGTTGAAAATGTTTGAGTTCTTTGTAAATTTTATGTAAATAAAATGCAATTTCTAAAACTTTAAAAAGTTTATTTATTTATGACATACTGTACATAAAACTTGCATAAATGTATTTTAAAGAGCGTATTATCTGAAGCGAATTTTCAGTATTTTCTGATGATATATATTTATAAGTATAAACCCCTTAACCTTAGAAATATGCGTAAATATGCACGAATAATATCGAAAACATGCTTAAAATATGCATTTAAAAAAATAAATTCCTCTATTCAATTTTATTCCAAAATGCAAAAAAACTCTGGTGCATATGTATAGAAATAAAAATGCAAATTTAACTTACATATTTTTGTTGCAATAAATAACAAAATATTCGTATGAATTTTCAGAAAGAAATGATTGCCTGCTATCGCGGA
>NW_023459207.1:62910-65119 GCF_013731165.1 Rhagoletis pomonella | reverse complement strand
TCGCCATGTTATGCTGTTTATCAGACCAGCGCTGACTATGGTGATGTATGGCGAGCTACTGCAGTTACCCATAATCCTGGTGGGTGCGTCGTCGCATTAAAGTCACCAACTACCATACGGTTTTCACCTCTGAGGAGCGCACCTATATCAGGGTGATATCCTTCCGGGCAGCAGGTGACAGGGGATATATATATGTTAAATATTTCGAGCTCAACATCGCCTGACCGGATAGCAATGCCCTGACATTTTTGGGTGATATCCCTGCGGTCGATGTCTGCTTCGATAAGACGATACTGCACGGTGTGGTGCGTGATGAACGCTAAGCCACCACCATTATCTCGCTCGCGATCTCGACGGTGCACGTTGTACCCGGCACAATTCAACAATGTTGAATTGCTGTGCAACTTCGTCTCTTGGACCTCAGCTACCAATATACCATGCCGACACATGAAGACGGTTATCTCCTCAATCTTGCTCTGTAGCCCGTTGCAGTTAAATTGAAGGAGCTTCATGTGGTTCGGGAGACGTGTCGTGATGTGGGGTGTAAGTGATGTGTGTGTTCTCACCGCCGTTGGCTGTGTGCGCTGCTGTTATGGTTGCCGCCCTGTGGTGGTGGCGGGAGGCGTCGCAGTTGAGGTCTGCGACCGAGCAGCGCAACACGAGCCCTCGAAGTTCCCAGTCCAATCTCGCGTGGTACGCAGACCTGAGCATGCCCTAAAGTGGCACCAGCCAAGGCAGGTGTTGCACTTGACTGATGTCACATTACGGAATATCCTGGTCTGACATAGCGTACAGATTGTAGGGGGAACCAGTTGTTGGCGGCGGCGTGTGGGTGGTGGTGCAGTTGTGTGTTTTATGTGGTCTGTCGTGGCTGTGGTATGGTCTGTGGTGGTGGACTGAGGTTAGCCGTGGAGGCTGCTCTGTTTGAGCAACAGGGGGCCAAGTACGACGTGGTCCACTGTCGATGTGTCCGTAGTCCTGAGCAGACTCTAAGGTGACTCCACCCCTCGCAGGCATTACACTTGACTGAGGTGGAGTTGTGGTGTAGTCGTCTCCGGCATACACAGCAGGTGTAGATTTCTGGACCTGGGTTTGACGCGATGCCAGCCCTGAGTAGAAGAATACGTAGCGAATGTAGCCCTATGGACGAACAACTTCTGAGATACTTCGCCGCCTTAAACGAGGTTAGATCGCCGAAACAACAGCCCTTGGTCGGGTAAAACCCCGAGTCATTCCGGTACGTAGAACCGGCTGTCGTGGGAATGCAGTTAGTTCGTTTCGCTCATTCGTCTACAGCGCACATTTCCGTATTCGCTTGTGTTGATTTAGTACTGACAACTTTGGCTTTTTGGACTTGGATTTTTGTGAATTGGACTTGTTGATTACATACCGGCAACATTGGCTTCTATCTTTTGGAATTGGACTTTTGTCTTGGCATCCTTGTTAGCTACCATGCCTACACGCTACACTTCACAAGAATATTCAAAAAAATTCACCTCATTTATGGAGAATGCAGATGCAACGCAAGTGCCGCCGCTAAACTTTATCGGAGAGATATCCAAATTTAGAGCGCTATCCGGACCACCTCGTGTTTGTTAATGTGCACCGTTCACTCACAGAGGGCGGCCGTTTCCCGAATCAAATACGGGCTGGAGGTAGAGCTTGCTTTCCTTACGAGGAAGAAGTGTTGCAAGAGGTCGCAGATGACCCAAGTATTTCCGTGCGTGGAATTGAAGAAAGAACGGGAATACCCACAAGCACAGCACATCGTATTTTACAAAGAGCCGAAATGCATCCGTTTCACGTACAACGAGTTCAAAGTCTTCTTCCTCGGGATTATCCTGAAAGGATTTAATTTTGTAGAACAATGCTACAGAGGCATAATGAAAATCCCCAATTCATCCAAAAAATTCTCTGGTCACATGAATCTGCATTTAAAAAAGATGGTTACACAATTTTCACGAGTGGCAACTCAATTTTTTCCAAAAAAACGGAAGCTACAAATTTTTTCTTTTCACAACAAATTTTAAAGTTAAAAGCTACAATTAATGGCATAGTAACATATTGGATATCTCAACTCTATCGACTAGGTGTATGGTGTCAAGTTAGCACTACATACTAAATTTTGTTCGAAAAAGGGCAACTCAATTTTTTCCAGAAAAACGGAAGCTACAAATTTTTTCTTTCCACAACAAATTTTAAAGTTAAA
>NW_023459207.1:62182-62810 GCF_013731165.1 Rhagoletis pomonella | reverse complement strand
AGTTAGCACTACATACCATTTTTTCTTAAAAAACGAAAGGTACAAATGTTTTCTTTCCACAACAAGTTTTAAAGTTAAAAGCTACAATTAATGCCGTTATAACATTTTCAATATCTCAATTCTATCGACTAGGTGCATGGTGTCAAGTTAGCACTACATACCATTTTTTCTTAAAAAACGAGAGCTAAAAATGTTTTCTTTCCACAACAAACAAGCTACAATTAATGCCGTTGTAACCTTTTCAATATCTCAATTCTGTCGTCAATGGGGCATAGTGCCAAGTTAGCACTACATACTAAATTTTGTTCGAAAAAGGGTCAACTCAATTGTTCCAGCAAAACAAAAGCTACAAATTTTTTCTTTCCACAACAAATTTACAACAAAAAAGCTACAATTAATGCCGTTGTAACCTTTTCAATATCTCAGTTCTGTCATCAATGGGGCATGGTGTCAAGTTAGCACTACATACAAAATTTTGTTCGAAAAAGGGTCAACTCAATTTTTTCCAGAAAAACGAAAGCTACAAATTTTTTCTTTCCACATCAAATTTTAAAGTTAAAAGCTACAATTAATGGCATAGTAACATATTGGATATCTCAATTCTATCGACTAGGTGTATGGTGTCAAG
>NW_023459207.1:60773-62082 GCF_013731165.1 Rhagoletis pomonella | reverse complement strand
AATTTTTTCTTTCCACAACAAATTTTAAAGTTAAAAGCTACAATTAATGCCGTTATAACATTTTCAATATCTCAATTCTATCGACTAGGTGTATGGTGTCAAGTAGCACTACATACCATTTTTTCTTAAAAAACGAGAGCTACAAATTTTTTCTTTCCACAACAAATTTACAACAAAAACACTACATTTAATGCCGTAGTTAACTTTTCCAATTTCGAAAAGTGTAGTGCTAACTTGACACACGTCATGGCGGAATTATACCAGGTGAAGTAATTAGAGCGAGAAGAAAGATTTTGACACTGCTTTATTTGAAAAATCGCCTTTAAAATTTGACTATAAGGCAGCTAAATGTCAGAAAACAAAGCAAGAAAGCGGTTTTATTACTTCACCTGCTTATTGCGCCATGGATTAGAGCTACAAATTTTTTTTTCCTACAACAAATTTACAAAAAAAGCAACTATTAATGCCATAGTTAGCTTTACCAATTTCGAAAAGTGTAGTGCTAACTTGACAGTCGTAAATATTAAATGTAGTAGTGAAATAGTGATATAATTTTCATGAAACAATAAGCGTATACATTTTACTAGTGAGTCAATAGTGGCGACTGGACATTCAGTGTGTTTATAAAGATCAAAATGTTCATTTACATGATTCAACTCTCACAGGCGATTAGTTCAACCAAAAGTTGAACGAAAGTAGGCAGCTGGCCAACTTCATTGAAAGCGATTTGTCGGAAGGCCATTTACACCAGACAACGGCTACATTTAGCTAAAAATTGCCTGTAAAATGGACTCATGTAATTTCCTCATAAACTCATATCAAAATGCTTTTTTTTAGTTGGGATAGTATTTTAATGAGCTATATGAATGTATGTATGTATGTATGTAAATGACTTCTAATTTCCACTTACAGCACTCCTGAACATCGTGTGCATACAAACGTTCCAATTGTCATGTTGACGTATGTTGGACCCTTTTGGCCACAGTCGAAGCATTGCCGATTGCCACCACCATATGTCACCAACTCTCGCAGCACCAGCAGAAACTTGTCATCTTGTTTCTTGGGAGCCGCAGCAGCCATGTCCGTACTTTTTGTCAAATACTTTAACCTTAAAGCCAAAAGCGAATGGATAATGGATGGTTGTTTTTGATTTTCTTTCTGTGTGGATTTGATGTGTCTTTGGCTGCTGTGTCTAACTCATTGTCACCGTCAGATGCTACAAATTGCTCTGTATCCGATGGTGGATTAGAGACGGCACGCACTTAGGGAACCGTAGCCTTGGAATGTAATGAAGATTTGTAAACAAAAA
>NW_023459207.1:59594-60673 GCF_013731165.1 Rhagoletis pomonella | reverse complement strand
AGAGGCATAATGAAAATCCCCAATTCATCCAAAAAATTCTCTGGTCACATGAATCTGCATTTAAAAAAGATGGTTACATAAACTTACACAATTTTCACGAGTGGCATGTGGCGAATCCACATTTAATGCGAGAAGACAGATACCAGTATCGCCTTAAAGTAAACCTGTGGACCGGAATTTTAAACGGCAAAATTATTGGGCCTTTAGACCTGCTTGAGAACTTGAATTGTTAGAGGACATACCACTAACACATCGTCGCCACATGTGGTATCAACAAGATGGCTGCCCAGCGCATTACGCAGTGCAAGTAAGAGATTTCCTTGACCAGGAATATCCGGGAAGGTGGATTGGACGTTCAGGCACTATCTCGTGGCCAGCCCGTTCCCCAGATTTAAATCCCCTGAATTTTTTTTTATTGGGTCGTTCTCAAAGAAAAAGTTTATTTAAAGCCTATTGAGAGCGTAGCCGAGCTGCGTGAACGAATTTCTCCAGCTGCTCAGGACATCCACTCTCGAGGATATGCCCGGCTAATAAGTAGATCTTTTTTAAGAAGATGTAGGGCGTGTATTAAGGCTGATGGTAAACAATTTGAACATTTATTGCAATAAAAAATGTTATATCCCTCTATGACTTTTATTGCAATAAACCTTAACTAAACTATGTCAAGATTTTTCATTATTTTATTAATTTTACTTACTTTTGTTGACGTGTGTCAAGTTAGCACTACACTTTTCGAATTTGGAAAATTTAACTACGGCATTAATCGTAGTGTCTTTGTTGTAAATTTGTTGTGGAAAGAAAAAATTTGTAGCTCTCGTTTTTTAAGAAAAAATTATATGTAGTGCTAACTTGACACCATACACCTAGTCGATAGAATTGAGATATTGAAAATGTTATAACGGCATTAATTGTAGCTTTTAACTTTAAAACTTGTTGTGGAAAGAAAAAATTTGTAGCTTGCGTTTTTTAAGAAAAAATGGTATGTAGTGCTAACTTGACACCATACACCTAGTCGATAGAATTGAGATATCCAATATGTTACTATGCCATTAATTGTAGCTTTTAACTTTAAAATTTGT
>NW_023459207.1:34683-59494 GCF_013731165.1 Rhagoletis pomonella | reverse complement strand
ACATTTTGAAGTGAGATAGGGCGTTTTTGAACCGAATTTTGAGATAGGGTGTTTTTCAATTAAATTCTGAAATAGGGAGTTCTTGAAAAGTTTTTTGAGACAGAGCGCTTTCGAACTGGCTGCCGAGATAGGTCGATCTTCCACTCAGCCATCGATATATAACTATACTATGAATATGAAGCATACATATATAATATATATATTTTGTAATATTATCTAAATCGTCGTTTAAAGTGCAAAACCGCCTATCGTCGTTTTGCAAAACCGCGTAACTGACATTTGCAACTGAGATTTGCTCATAGGAAGCTCCAGGCATAAAACCTTATCTATTCATACCAATATATCGATATTAAACCATGTACAGCAAAACAACAGCATAGTTGCAATCCCGCTGATCAAGAGTAGCATATGACGTATGCTGTAATCCGAAAGTTCGTAGTTACGAATTCGTAGCTCCGTTCCGAAAATTCGAAAATTGGGATGCAGTATCCCGATCGTAACTTTCAACGGCGTTGCCAAGTAAAATAGTGAAATTCGAAGATGAGAAATTCCAAATAAATATAATCGCAAGTGAACAGTGAAATTTAAAAAATTGTTTAATCGTATTTGAAACTTTATTTTTTTTATATTTTTTTTTAATTTAGTTAGGTAAAATATAATGGATTCAGTGGCCGATGCACTTTTGTTTCAGGAGGAAGGGGTACTGTTTAGTATCTAGTCTAACTATTTCGAGGTATTGCGCCCAAAGGAGTGACCCGATCCAAAAAAAATTTGCACACACTTGTAATGTGCAGACCACATTATTTTAAACCTGCTTTTGTAATTTTTGGTCACTAATTTATTTACAAATTGGGTTTTATATATGCCGTTTTTTTTTAATTTGGAAATGAGCGTACATTTATCACTCCTATTCTCCCTAAAGCAGCCACTTCACCAATATACCCTACAAGACGCGATTGACAGAAACTCCAACACATTCACAACGAAAACTAACACATATGCAAAATTGTATATGCCAGTTTGGCTCTGTAGGGCCGTGGTTACGCCACCGATTTCGATTGGCAATCACCGTGCAATTGTTGTTGTGCACAGCACGGAGTGAGAGAATTTTCGAAATCGAACAGCCAGCACGATTTGCTGGGTGAACCGAACAGCCAGCACGCCAATTTTTCAGGGTGGCAATACGCTATTTTGCGAAAAAGTATTAGTATTAAATATAAGAATAGTAAAAAATATTATTATTATTATTATAAAGTAGATATTATAAAAAATATTATTATAAAAATTAAATATTAAAGGAAGAAAAAATATTAAGTTGTTCTTCCATTTTTCATTTTCTGAGTTAAATTTTGATGCGTGTTTAGTTGCATTTTTACTTCAGTGCTGCCATTGTGTGCGAAATTGTATGAAATGGAAAAAGGCATTTCTTAAGAAGCAGCCCTGTGCTCGCCAATCAGCAAACAGAGCGTAACCACTTCTCACCAATCACCGAAATTTTTTTCTTTTGATTGCCAATTAAAATTGGTGTGATAACCACGGCCTAGGGAATGACTATCATTTGATCGATCAAGTGAGTGTCAATGCTGATAGTAGTAACGGTAGTTGGTTGCCATAGTAACCACAAGATTCACTAGGGCTGCATTTTGTGCTCAACAAAAGTAGTTGTACCTGCCAAATAATGTCGAGCACTGAAGTACTTGGATATAATTTTGAACTTAATTAGTTTAATTTTAATTTTATCATTATTCGACCCCGCTCATGGCAAAAGTAAGTAAAAATAAAAGTTTTCATTGTGGTATGACATTCTTTTTATATATAAACGTAATAAATAAAACCGTATTATAAAGTACTTGGTACTGAAGAAGTTCAAATGCGCGCATCAACAGAAAAAAGAAAGACGCAAAACGAAAAAATGCTCAAAACTTAAAGTGCTGTGGAAAAATAAAGATAAGTTTTATAAAATATTTCATTTAAAATTAATAAAAGAGCTTTTAATACCGCCATGAGCAAGAAAAACGGATTTACGAATCCAATATTAAAAAATTGCATCGCATCGCCAGTTCTAGAAACAAAACTAAAAGATCCAGAGTATGAACAAGCCATGATAATGAATATATTATGGAATACATATTTCACGTTCTAATTGCTGTACATAAATTTTTCAAAGGTCAATTACATATATCAAAAATAAAAGGTGTGTGAGGACGTAGCCAGCGGTATTACACATTCATTTTCGGACGAGGAATCGCTGCAGCTTAACTGTGACGGCAGATGGGAGAGAAAACCACTAAACAAAGTTATACTGGTTGACACAATCCTACGAGGTAATATGTACACATATTAGGGACACAACAAGTTCTGACCATTTATTTTTTCGTTATTTATTTATAACCATATATGTAATACTCCTATATTGGCAGTAAGAGCTAGTACCGTCCGAAAACACTACAGTACAGATATATCAATAAACACGTGCGAAAGAAAAGGAACACACAAGTTTATAAATAAACATGTACACAACACATATACAAAAACGGCACTCAAGTACACAATACATTGACAAAAACGGTACTAGACTGTCTCGCTTTGATTTCGGAATGCTTACACATTGAGAAGTTAGCTTACTGCCAATATAGAAGTATTACATATATGTTTATAACTATATACCTATATATAAACCTTTTTAACATACTTTGTCAAAAGTACTCAAAAATCGACGCAAGTTCTTAAATAAATGGTCAAAACGGATAAATAAATAGTATCCCTAATTATGTGGCCACTACCGTATATGTACATATGTACATATCTTTTAACAATACAAATTTGTTGGTAATCTATTTCAATCCACTTAGATGCATTTAAAAAGAGAGATCCTGTTGAGTTCGAAAAGAATTCAGGAAGGCAATTGAGCTCAATGTAATGTATAATATTAGGATATTAGATTTAAGTATGTACATATGTACGTTTGTGGCAAAAATAATAGAAACGTCTTATTTTGCTTAATTTTTGGCCACATTTCCTTTGTTTATTAATTTTTTATGTACTGTGCTTAAGGTAATGTATTTAGCTTATAATTTGATGTAATGTACTTAGCTTCTAATTTTTTGACGATCAATAATTAGTTCATAAGATTTTATGAAAATAAAAGAAAAAACATATATTACATGTGTCATTAATGATAGATTTCTATATCGTGGGAGAGAGATCAGACTAGACGAATTTTAACATCAGGTTTACCACACAGAAAGGGAATTCTAGTTACCTCATCCTTTCCCAAGGCAAGGCGGTAGCCCCAGTTGGGGGAAAATTTTAGTTTGGCATCCCCCGCGTACAAAAAAAATGTGGCTATGGGGGGTAGAGGGAGTTCTCCTGATTGCAAATATATATACTTTTAGCCGCCGGAGGCTTATAGTTTTTAAGTTATTTGTTGTTAAAGTTTGTAAATTGAACTAACCTCTCGGCGCTATTTCACACAATAAACACTATATTTATGAAAACACTTCGGCAAAATAGTTGCATTGAAATGAAATATAAACATATTTTTTACATTTATGATGTATTTTTAGTAAATTAAGTAAGTTTTTATAATTATCACTGCTAGCTGTGCGCGCTTCCACTCCGCAACGCCTGGGTTCAAGCCCAGGTCAAAGCAACATCGCAAAAAGTATAGAAAAAGGTTTTTTCTTAACAGCGGTCGTCCCTCGGCAGGCAATGGCAAACCATGCCATGAAAAGAAGCTTCTCGTAAAAATACAATCGCCGTTCGGAGTCGGCGTAAAACTGTAGGTCCCTCCGCTCTGTGTGACAACATCAAGGCGCACGCCACAAATTGGAGGAGAAGCTCGGCCAAACACTAACATATGTGTAAGCGCCAATCTATTATTATTATAATTATCACGCACTTATATATGTATACGCACATTGTGAATACAGAACTGTTCATGAACGAAAGACACAAGATCACGCCTTCCCGAAAGAAAGAAAAAAGTTTTTTTTTAGCTGTTGAAATCTCGACGCCATCTTTGTTGTAAGTAAACAACGAAGAAAACAAAAAAAAAACCGCTTAATTGTTGAACGCATGAATAATCATTTTTATTATGCAAATTCTTCTATAAATCATGTAGTTGTGTTAAATTATTCTTTACCTTATGTGTGCACACGTCACAAGCGAAAATTAAGAAAATTGCAGTAAAAAGCCACCACCAAATTGTAAACAACGAACAAATGTAAACAAACGGCTAATGTCAAAGTCGCCCAACTTTTTTCCTAAATGCGATTATAACGGGCTACTAAGAAGAAGGCGTGATCTTGTATTTTTGGTTCATAATATTATTATTTTTAATAAGAGCAATGTACGTATTGTACACTTATACTCCCTAATTATACGCACTTATTTGTGATGTATTTTTTTTTAACCGCACTTAGGGATCATTACCCTCAGGCAGTAGAATTCTCCTTTGTTTTGCGAAGAAAAGGAGCTGAACACCTTTTCAGAGAACACCTTTGTATATTTTTAATGCTTACTGGGTTATATCGTATCTCCTTTTGTCTCTCATTCTTTTGCATATTTTGGAGTTTGACAACTGAACTCCGCCATTTAATTTGCATATGCAACCAAAGTCAGACGCGTGATTTTGAAGGTGTTTTTATTTAATGAATTGTGATTAATTGGTTAATATTAAAGTCGTAAAGCAAGTTATAACTAATCGAGTAAAGTGTAAAGTGAAGGGGAGTACAAAAAAGGAATTGGTGAAGTGGCTGCTTTAAGGAGAATAGGAGTGATAAATGTACGCTAATTTCCGAATTTTACAAAAAAGGGCATATTTCAAACCCAATTTGTAAATAAATTAGTGACGAAAATTTACAAAAGTGAGTGTTAAAATAATGCGTAGACCCTTTACTACAAGTGTGTGAAATTTTTTTTGGGTCGGGCCGCCAATTTGGACGGAATAGCCCGAAATAGTTGTGAGCGCTACTAAACCCCACCCAATAACTTAAAAACTATAAGCCTCCGGCGGATAAAAGTATATATCACCCCTATGCTGTAATCCGTCGTAGATTCGATTTTGCTATGAATCGTAAAATTGGTATGCTGAAATCCGTGTTGTCGTATCGTAGTTTCGAAATTCGTAGGCCATCTTCGAAATTCGTAATGTTGGTATGCCTGAATCCGACGTAGCTGTCATTTTTATGTATTTGTCGGAATTTTGGGAAAGCGTTGCAAGAATTAAAGCAGCACGTGTCTCAAGTTAGCACTACACTTTTCGAAATAGGATAAGTTAACTACGGCATTAATTGTAGTGTTTTTGTTGTAAATTTGTTGTGGAAAGAAACAATTTGTAGCTTTCGTTTTTTAAGAAAAAATGGTATGTAGTGCTAACTTGACACCATACACCTAGTCGATAGAATTGAGATATTGAAAATGTTATACCGGCATTAATTGTAGCTTTTAACTTTAAAATTTGTTGTGGAAGGAAAAAATTTGTAGCTCTCGTTTTTTTAAGAAAAAATGGTATGTAGGGCTAACTTGGCACCATACACCTAGTCCATAGAATTGAGATATCCAATATGTTACTATGCCATTAATTGTAGCTTTTAACTTTAAAATTTGTTGTGGAAAGAAAAAATTTGTATTATATTTATTTTGATTTGTTTGTGTCAAAGCAGCTGATTAAGACCTTCGAATTTTAATATTTTAGTTGGCAACGCCGTTGATAGTTACGATCGGATTACAGCATACCAATTTTCGAATTTTCGGAACGGAGCTACGAATTCGTGAGGCCGTGGTTATGCCACCAATTTTAATTGGCAATCAAAAGAGAAAAAATTTCGGTGATTGGTGAGAAGTGGTTACACTCTGTTTGCTGATTGGCGAGCACAGGGTTGCTTCTTAAGAAATGCCTTTTTCCATTTCATACAGTTTCGCACACAATGGCAGCACTGAAGTAAAAATGCATCAAAATTGAAGTCCGAAAATGAAACATGGACGAACTTAATATTTTTTCTTTCTTTAAGATTTATTTTTTATAATATTTTTTTTTATATCTACTTTATAATAATAATAAAAAAATATTTTTTACTATTCTAATATTTAATACTAATACTTTTTCGCAAAATAGCGTATCGCCACCCTGAAAAATTGGCGTGCTGGCTGTTCGGTTCACCCAGCAAATCGTGCTGGCTGTTCGATTTCGAAAATTCTCTCACTCCATGCTGTGCACAAAAACAATTGCACGGTGATTCCCAATCGAAATTGGTGGCGTAACCACGGCCTAACTACGAACTTTCGGATTACAGCATACGGGTGTATATTTGCAATCAGGAGAACTCCCTCTACCGTTCCATAGCTACCTTAATGCGGAACTCCGGGGATGCCAAACTAACTTGCAGCCAATGTAATCCCAAGTTAATAAAAGTTGGATTAAAGTGATTTATATACAATATAAAATGAAATAAGTGTGTAACCTATTAGGTTGTTGTTGTAGCGGCTACAACAACCCCGCCCAGATCGGCTGATATCTCAGTCGTTGTCGTCAAGTTCCACTAACGGCAGCCCCAAGAAGCGTGCAGCCTCTAAGGGGTCAGTCCATAGGGACGACGCCGTTAGGGTTGTGGGGTTTTCCGGGCATGCGAAGAGATGTTTCGAGTCGTGAGGGGTCTCTCCGCATGCCAGACATTCGTTCGGCACATCCGCATTTAACCTACACAGGTAGGAATTTAGCCTGCTGCAGTAGTCAGAGCGAAGTTGGGCTATTGTCGTTCTGGTCTCCCGAGGCAGATGGAGATCCGTCAAGTCAATGTCCGGTGTTTGTGTGCCTAGAACGGCATTCACAGGTCTTGAGTCTACATAACTCGAGACTGCATCCCTGTGAATGCCGTTCAGGGCCTGTCTATGAGCTGACGGGTCCAGAGGTTGCTTAATGAACCTCTGGACTTCGTCCGTCAGTTCATATAGATGCCTCCTGACGTGCCTCGGCGAGGGCTCCTCTGCAAGCACCTCTCTATTTGGGTGGCCACATCTGTTGCTCCCAACGAGAAACTGCTTGCAGAGCATCGTGTTGTGCTCCCTAATCGGGAGCATTTTTGCCTCATCGTGGAGGTGGTGTTCTGGTGTCATCAGGAGGCATCCTGTCGCTGTCCTGAGTGCTGTATTTTGTACCGTCTGTAGCTTCTTCCACTGCGTCCTACTAGTCCCCGGCGACCACACTGGTGCTGCGTAGTTTAAAACCGGCCGGCCTATTGCCTTGTATGTTGCCAACAACGTTTCTTTGTCTTTGCCCCAAGTGCTGCCGGCTAGCGACTTGAGGACCTTGTTGCGGCTCTGTACTTTATTGACAATAGCGGTTGTGTGCGCAGAGAAGGAGAGCAGGCTGTCGAATGTCACTCCGAGTATTTTAGGATTATTCACCGTCGGAATTGGTGTGTCATCGACGTGCATGCATATTCCGTCGGGACCTATGGCTTTGGAGGCTTTCGCCTTCCCGATGGCCACCTGAACTTCACCGCAGCTGAAAGCAAGGGGGCACAAGTTGTTGGCAGTTTGTGCAGCCTTCTGGTCACTCGACGCTTGGCTTTGTCCACCGGAGTATGCAGTATGAACTGCCGGCTAAAATAGCTCGCGCATCGCTCCGGGTCCGACGAAGCATGGTCGCCGAAAGAAATTTCGACTCTGTCGTCGTGCTTCGTCGGATTGGACAGTGACCTCACGGTTGTTACAGGTCTTCAGATGCTCCTCCCACTTCTTCCGCTTATGTACGTTTGCTAGTTGCCGAATCTTCGCGTTGAGATCCCTAATACGGGGATATCCGGGATCGGCCTGATGAAGGCAGCCGCGCTCATAGGCTAGAACAGCCGCTTCGGCAGGGAAGTTTGGACGTGGGTCCGTTATACATCCTGCCGGTATGAAGCGAGCTGCAGCAGCAGTGACAGCCCTGCGGAACTTACGTTCACCGAGATGGACGTCGGTTGGTGTGGGGAGCGCAGTGAAGGTGTTTTCAGTAAACTCCGCGTAACCTTTCCAATCAGCTTTAGAGAAGTTGGTATAGGTCCGGTGTTTAGCGGAGGCAAAGTCGGTTGGTTTATCTATCGAGATGACTATGGGTAGATGGTCTGATGCTAAAGTCAGCATAGGTCGCCATGTTATGATGTTTATCAGACCAGCGCTGACTATGGTGATGTTTGGCGAGCTGCTGCAGTTACCCATAATCCTGGTGTGTGCGTCGTCGTTCATTGTGCAGAATGTCGAATCGTCTATCTGCTCAGCCAATTCTGTTCCCCTACGATCGTTTGACAGGCTTGAATGCCAAAGATCGTGATGCGCATTAAAGTCACCTACTACCATACGGTTTTCACCTCTGAGGAGCGCACCTATATCAGGGTGATATCCTGCCGGGCAGCAGATGACAGGGGGTATGTATATGTTAAATATTTCGAGCTCAACATCGCCTGACCGGATAGCAATGCCCTGACATTCTTGGGTGGTATCCCTGCGGTCGATGTCTGCTTCGATAAGACGATACTGCACGGTGTGGTGCGTGATGAACGCTAAGCCACCACCATTATCTCGCTCGCGATCTCGACGGTGCACGTTATACCCGGCACAATTCAACAATGTTGAATTGCTGTGCAACTTCGTCTCTTGGACCATAGCTGAGGTATATATACCATGCCGGCACATAAAGACGGTTATCTCCTCAATCTTGCTCTGTAGCCCGTTACAGTTAAATTGAAGGAGCTTCATGTGGTTCGGGAGTCGTGTTGTGATGTGGGGTGTAAGGGATGTGTGTGTTCTTACTGCCGTTGGCTGTGTGCGCTGCTGTGATGGTTGCCGCCCTGTGGTGGTGGCGGGAGGCGTCGCAGTTGGGGTCTGCGACCGAGCAGCACAACACGGGCCCTCGAAGGTCCTCGTCCAGTCTCGCGTGGTACGCAGACCTGAGCATGCCCTAAAGTGGAACCAGCCAAGGCAGGTGTTGCACTTGACTGATGTCACATTACGGAATATCCTGGTCTGACATACCGTGCAGATTGTGGGAGGAACCACGAGTTGTTGGCGGCGGCGTGTGGGTGGTGGTGCAGCTGTGTGTGTTCTATGGTTTGTCGTGGCTGTGGTATGGTCTGTGGTGTTATTGTGTTGTTGTGCTATGGTGACTGTGTGAGGCTGCTCTGGTGGACTAAGGTTAGCCGTGGAGGCTGCTCTGTTTGAGCATCAGGGGGCCACATATGACGTGGTCCACTGCCGATGTGTCCGTAGTCCTGAGCAGATTCTGAGGTGACACCACCCCTCGCAAGCATTGCACCTGACAGAGGTGGAGTTGTGGTGTAGTCGTCTCCGGCATACACAGCAGGTGTAGGTTTCTGGCCCTGGGTTTGACTCGATGCCAGCCCTGAGTAGGAGAAAACGTAGCGAATGTAGCCCTATGGACGAACAACTTCTGAGATACTTCGCCGCCTTAAACGGGGTTAGATCGCCGAAACAACAGCCCTTGGTCGGGTAAAACCCGAGTCATTCCGGTACGTAGAACCGGCTGTCGTGGGAATGTACCTTTTAGGTAGTGTTATGTGCTTTTATATATATGAAAGTATGTGACAAAAGCACTCTTTGATAAGGAAATCAAGTGGTACGACTTAAGAAATTTTAACAACGAACAACTTATAAACAATTATATTGTTTATATTTTTATACCTTTCATGAGCATGAAATTGTATTATAACTTTGATCCGATGTTTCTAAGTACCAGAATAAGAAAAGATAGACCCATTAAAAGGTATACTTAAATGATTAGAACGTCGGGCTGAGTCGATTTAGCCATGTCCGTCTGTCCGTCTGTCTGTCTGTCCGTCTGTCTGTCTGTCCGTCTGTTTGTATGCAATCTAGTCTCTCAGTTTTCGAGATATCCGGATGAAATTTTGTAGGTGGGTGTATTTTTATATTGTATGAATCATTTGTCGGAACCGGAAGAATCAGACCACTATAACATATAGCTCCCATACAACTGATTGTTCAGATATGAGATTTTTCGTTATAACTTGTCACTCATTATCAAAAGAATATTTTCAATAAAAATGGCGAAGATCGGGTCGCTATAACCTATAGCCTCCATACAACTGTTGGTTCAGATATGAGATTTTTTGAAATAACTTCTCCATTTATGCAGCTATACATTAAAATTCTCACCATTTTAACTTATTATTAACAGATTATTTACAGGGAAAATAATAAAGATCGGGTCACTATAACATATATCTCCCATTCAACTGATTGTTCAGTTATGAGAATTTTCGTTATAACTTCTCGATTTATGCAGCTAGGAACATGAAATTTTGCAGTACTTCCAACTATTATCAACAGAATTCTTACAGTGAAAATAACAAAGATCGGGGCACTTTTACATATAGCTCCCATACAACTGATTGTTCAGATATGAGATTCTTTGCTATAACTTCTCCATATATGCAGCTAGAAACATGATATTTCGCATTGTTTTCACTCATTATCAACAGATAGTTTACAGTGAAATTTACAAAGATCGGGTCACTATAACTTATATATTGCCCCCATACAACTGAGTGTTCAGATATGGGATTTTAATGTAATACTAGGTTCACATATAAGTAGATTATCCTCATTTTCGAGCTTAACTTCCTAATCTGTAATTAGAAGAGATTAGCCATATAGAATTCCTCCCTTGTTAATCTGTAATTATAAAATAATCTCAGATTTAACCGATAACTTTTCGATGTTCATCCTAGTTTTCTCGATTGTTTTTGCGAAGAAGAGGAGAAATGGCAAATGTAAAAGTAAACAAAAATGGACGCTAGCAAGGAAAAGAGGGGTTTAAAGGTATTTTTTAATAAAATAATAAGTTAAAATATATTTATATTGGTTAATATTGCAGAAAAACGTGATCACGGTGGCACAGAGAAGAAACATAAATTTTCCTTGAGTGGTGAGAATAACAAGCACAACAAATTTGACGGCTAATAATCTGAGATTTGCCTGTGTAAACGTGGTGATTAAAAAACGATCTTTGATTGAGATAATATTAGAAGTGTACTCGTACGCCCAACTATCTAAAGTTTTAGAAAACTTCTACTGGTTTTGCGTTCCCGTACCCAAAAAACTTGCAAAGTAGGGGAAATTGAGAGAGCAAAATATGAAAGAGAGCTGCAAATTTCTGCTGGAAAAATTTTTCCCAACTAAAACTTGCAAGTAAGAAAATCAGCTGAGCAAAAACACATGTTTGTAAATAAACAAAAGAAAATATGGCATTTTTGAGTTATTTATTGCAAATTTTATTATAAATGCTAGTATACAACGTGAAAAGTGAGTAAATTTAATATGCACAACGTTTATTGTGTTTATTTATTTTTCGTTAATTTGCTATTAATCTCCACTTTTGTTTACTTAGTGTGTGGTGCCTATGGTAGCCGTATCACATTTTTCGTTTGTACCATAATTTTCCTTTAAATATACCAAAATAGATTTAAATGCACCATGCTGAAATGTTTTGCTGAAGTTTTCGGTTTTGGTAGGTTGATTATTGAAATGAAAAATTTATAATTTCAAAGCTACATCTGTAGCTATATCTATTACATTGTTTTTGGATGAATGATGGGTGTTTGGAAGAGATACTTTTGTTTTTGAATGCGTCACCGGGTGATATCATTATGATAATTATGAGAAAAATAACTTATTCATTCCGATATAATTAATTTGTTTTTTAAAAAGGTTTTTCTTATCGAAAACTATTCAATTGTATACAATGCCAAATCGGGGGAAAATGTACCAAACAGAAAATAAATTGACAAATTAATCACCAGTGGTAACTGTGCAAGTGATCAGCTGTTTCGAAGGTTGCAAGTTTTTGCAAATTTTGCGTTCTCGTACTTCTGTTGATATTTCGTCTCTTTGAGAGCGAATGCTGCTAAATTCTCAGAACTTTTGCTGCTGGAGAATTTTGTCCTTTCAATACGAGTACACACCTATTGACATGTGAACATAGTTTAAAACTAATTTATTTGGACAGCTAAAACCGATTAATTTCGTAAGCTATTGTATAAATAATAATACAAAGTCTACTAAGAAAATCGTCAAAATCTATGCTGTATAAGCTTTATCTCTTATACCACTGATTGTTCCTATACCAGTTTTTGCGATATATCTCCTTAATGTAGGAAGCTAAACCCATTACATTGTGTTACCGGTTTACATACCGCTCACACAGCAGTGAAAATCAGATACGATTTTTTATATATGTAACTCCTCTATGTGAATATATAAATTTTTTCAAATACAGTAATCTCTTAAAGTAAAATTTTCAGATGTTCATGAAAGGTATGAAGCCTTCGGCTTTTACTTGTTTAGTTATACATGTTTTAGAGAATACCTCCCTTAATCATCCTGGCCAAGTTTCATTTGTTAATTCCACCTGGTTTTCTTAAAACAAAAGGTGCGGCTGAATGATAAACCTCACCCTAGCGGTGTATATTTTTCCTCTCTCCTGTAAAATCTTGGTGACCTTAAATACGCGGTTTTGCATTATCGTGATACGTGGTTTTGTACTTTAAAAAACGATAAGTTGATTAGTAATTTTAAATAACGGCTCTTTAAAAAGATTCAAAATAATAACTTGCTACACAAGATCACGGCACACCACGGCTACCAATTTGTGCAACCAACCAAAATATCTTTATGCAACTGCCTCCGACACTTTTCACAATGAATCCACGCTACTCACAGCAAGTCGTCTGCATGTAAGTAAGCATGTTATTTACAAACTTTTGTATTTTTACAATTTAAACACTGCACACTTTACAGAAATGGAACCATATTTTATAATTAGCATCGCAATATACATTATTTCGATCGAAGGGCTTTTGGTAATAGGAATTAGTGATGAAACAATACGAGTAAATACAAGTAAACAAGTACATACTCGATACTTTTCGATGGATACCAATTCCCATGAACCAATTCAATTCGTTCATGACCAATTCCCATATGCAATAATACAAGGTGTTATCGGTTGGCAACTTCTCGTCCTAATTCCGCCATATAGACTGCCTTAAGAGCGAAATACACAACACAAGCGGCTTGACAAACCAAGCGAAATATCCCTTTGTTTCAATCCATTTGTGTTGTCTATGGGGGTGTTTGAAGGTTTGACAAACCGCTTGAGGGAAATTTGAGCAAAAATCAAAATTTTTTGATTTTCAGGCCGCCATGTTGACGTTTGATCAAACCGCTTGCGATGTGGATGGTAAAATCGCCTCATTTGTTGCTGAATTTTCACCAAGTGAGGACGTAAGGGAGAAAAATGGAAGAAAACCAACATTTTTAACATTGTGAACCGGAGGAGAACTAAAATTCTGTGCTTGAATGACTCATGTTTGCATGGTGTATGGCGAAATGGGAAAAGTAGGTTTGACAAGCCGCTTATGTGGTGTATTTCGCTCTTTAGGTGAAAAGGTGTTACTTCTTCAACAATTCTTTGCCTAATAATAGTTGCGTTCCAGATGCTTCACGATATTCACGAAATTCTCCATTAGTAAACCTTATGGGAGGTGGTCACCTGGAACGACTTCCTGTAAAAACCTGCAAATCGTGAAGCATCTGGAACGCAACTAATATAATTGAACATTTTTTATTTTCGGTAATATTCTAGTGTAGGGTAACAACCCCTAAAAAAGGTCGGAAAAGTCGGGAGGGGTACCAAACGACGCGTTTTGGTCCCACTATTAACAATCCGGAGGGGGAAGGCTAATATTATTAACCATTGAAAAGTTATGTACAGAAAACTTGTGTTAAATTTCGTTATTTTCTATGGGCAATTACACCGACAAAGATTCACTAAATCACCTTCCAGAGGGGATGTCCATAGGGACAGGGGCGTTAGCTGAGTGGGATTCTCAGGGCATGTGAAGAGGTGCCGGGAGTCATGTGGCGACTCTCCACATGCCGGGCATTGGTTGGGCACATCCTCGTTGATTCTACTCAGGTAGCTGTTGAGCCTGCTGCAATAGCCAGAGCGAAGTTGGGCTATTGTTGTGCGGGTCTCCCGAGGCAGACAAAGTTCTGTCCCGTCCACGTCCGGTGGTTGTGTGCCTAGAACGGCATTCACAGGGCGGGAGTCTACATAACTTGAGACTGATTCCCTGTGAATGCCGTTGAGGGCCTGTCGGTAGATTGTCGGGTCCAGAGGTTGTTTAATATACCTCTGGACTTCGTCTGTCAGTTCGTAAAGATGCCTCCTGACGTGCCGTGGCGAGGGCTCTTCAGCGAGCAGTTGCCCGCTGGGATAGCCACGTCTGTAGCTCCCAGCGAGGAACTGCTTGCAGAGCATTATGTTATGCTCCTTTACCGGAAGCATCTGGGCCTCGTCATGAAGGTGATGTAGAGGCGTCATCAGGAGGCATCCTGTCGCCGTTCGTAATGCCGTATTTCGGTAGGTCTGCAGCTTCATCCACTGCGTCCTGCTAGTCCCCGGCGACCATACGGGCGCTGCGTAGTTCAGAACCGGCCGGCCAATTGCCTTGTATGTTGCCAACAACGTTTCTTTATCTTTGCCCCAAGTGCTGCCGGCCAGCGACTTGAGGACATTGTTGCGGCTCTGTACTTTGTTGACAATTGCGGTTGTATGCGCCGAGAAGGAGAGCAGACTGTCGAAGGTAACTCCGAGGATTTTCGGGTTATTCACCGTCGGTATTGTTACGTCATCGACGTGAATACCCAGTGGCAGTCTGACCTCCTTCGTCCAGGTGGTGAAAAGGGTTGCCGAGGATTTCGCAGGGGATAGGGCTAGGCTCCTTGCAGTGAAGAAGCGAGAAAGTTCGGAGAGGTAACCGTTTACTTTTGAGCACAAGTCATCAATTCCATTCCCAGACGCCATGATCGAACAATCGTCAGCATATGAGACTATATTAACACCCTCTGGTGGCTGAGGAAGCTTTGATATGTAATAATTAAACAGTAGCGGGGACAGGACACCACCCTGTGGTACCCCCTGTTTAATTTTACGTGGCTTGCTGGTTTTGTCTCTGAAGATTACTGACGAGTGTCGACCACTCAGGTAATTCGCCGACCACCGTTTGAGTCCCTGTGGGAGTGAGGAGGCCTCTATATCTCCTAGTAGCGTTGAATGACTGACAGTGTCGAACGCCTTGGACAGGTCCAACGCTACTAGAATAGTTCTCTCACAGGGGCGGTTTCGGTTTAGGCCACGAGTTATCTGAGTGTTTATGGCGTTAAGTGCTGTTGTTGTACTATGCACTTTACGGAACCCATGTTGATGCTTCGCTGGGGTCAGGTGGTTCGTGAATTACGGGAGCAGCAGGGCCTCGAGTGTCTTCGCTACCGCGGAAAGGAGAGTTATCGGGCGATAAGACTCTCCTTTGTTGGCTGGTTTCCCCGGTTTGAGCAGTGGGACCACTCTCCCCATTTTCCAGATGTCTGGAATGACGAGAGTGGCCATAGACAGGTTGAGGACCTCCGTTAGGTACGCTACTCCCGCAGGACCCAAATTTTTCAGCATCAACATGCATATTCCGTCGGGTCCAATGGCTTTGGAGGCTTTCGCCTTCCCGATGGCTACCCTTACCTCACCGCTGGTGAAAACAAGAGGCGCACTAGATTTTGGCATTTTGTGCAGCCTTCTAGTCACTCGACGTTTGGCTTTATCCACCGGAGGATGCAGAATGAACTGCCGACGAAGCGTGGTCACCAAAGTCTATATCGACTCTGTCGTCGCGCTTCGTCGGGTTGGACAACGACCTCACGGTTGACCAAAGCTTGCTCACACCAGAGGCGAAGTTGCAGGTCTTCAGATGCTCTTCCCATTTCTTCCGCTTATGTACGTTCACAAGTTGCCGAATCTCCGAATTGAGATCCCTAATACGGGGATTTCCGGGATCGGCCTGACGAAGGTTGTCGCGCTCATCAGCTAGAACAGCCGCTTCGGCAGGAAAATTCGGACGTGGATCCTTAATACATCCTGCTGGAATGAAGCGAGCTGCAGCAGCGGTGACAACCTTGCGGAACTTACGCTCACCTACATGAACGTCGGTTGGTATGGGTAGTGCAGTGAAGGCGCCCTCAGTAACATCCGTGAAGCCTTTCCAGTCAGCTTTGGAAAAGTTGATATAGGTCCGGTGATCCACGGAAGCAACGTCGGCAGGTTTATCAATCGAGATGACTATGGGCAGATGGTCTGATGCTAGAGTCAGCATAGGTCGCCATGATATGCTGTTTATCAGTCCAGCGCTGACAATTGTTAGATCTGGCGAGCTGCAGCAGCTGCCCATAATCCTGTTGGGTGCGTCGTCGTTCATTGTGCAGAATGTCGAATCGTCTATCTGCTCAGCCAGATGTATTCCCCTACGATCATTTGACAGGCTGGAGTGCCAGAGATCGTGGTGCGCGTTAAAGTCACCAACTACCATACGGTTTTCGCCTCTGAGTAGCGCACCTATTTCAGGGTGATATCCTGCCGGGCAGCAGGTGACAGGGGGTATGTATACGTTAAATATTTCGGGCTCGACATCGCCTAACCGGATAGCAATACCCTGACATTCAAGGATGGTATCTCTGCGGTCGATGTCTGCTTCAATGAGACGATACTGCACGGTGTGGTGCGTGATGAACGCTAAACCTCCACCATTTTCTCGCTCGCGATCTCGACGGTGCACGTTGTATCCGGCGCAATTCAACAGGGTTGAATTGCCGTGCAACTTCGTCTATTGGACCGCAGCTATTAATATTCCATGCCTTCCCATAAAGACAGTTATCTCCTCGGTCTTGCTCTGGAGTCCGTTACAGTTAAATTGTAGCACCTTTGTGTGCCTTTGGAGACCGATTGTGATGTGTGGTGTTAAAGAGTTGTGTTGCCTGCCGGCCCCCTGCTGTACGTCCTGCAGAAGGGGGTGCTGCCTTGTGGTGGTGGTTGGCGGCGTCGCGGGGGAGGGATGCGACGGGGCAGCACAGCAGGGGCCCACATAGTCGCTCGTCCAATCTCGTGTGTTGCGAAGTCCTGAGCACGCCCGAAAGTGGCACCAGCCGAGGCAAGAGTTGCACTTGACTGATGTAACGTTACGGTATATTCTTGACTGACAGACAGAGCAGATTGTCGGAGGGACTAGGAGTTGCCGGCGGCGGTGTGTGGGTGCTATTGTGTTTGTTTGTGTGTCTATTGCTGTGTTGTGTTGGGGTGTGGGTGTGTTGATTGTGTGCTGCCCAGGCGGGTGATGGTTTGCCGTGGAGGCGGTCCGGTTCGCACAGCATGGGGCCACGAACGACGTGGTCCATTGCCGGTACGTACGCAGGCCCGAGCAGTTACGAAGGTGACTCCACCCGTCACAGGCATTGCACCTGACCGAAGTGGAGTTTGTATGCAGTCGTCTCTGGCATACGCAGTAGGTGTAGATTTCTGGCCCTGGGTTTGACTCTATGCCAGCCCTGAGCAGAAGGGCGCGGAGAAGGTGTAGCCCTAGGATCGAGCAACGTTTGATGGATTTCGCCGACCTAACCGGGGTTATCGCCGACAACAGCCCTTGGTCGGGTAAAACCCGAGTCATTCCGGTACGTAGAACCTCTTCACATGCCCTGAGAATCCCACTCAGCTAACGCCCCTGTCCCTATGGACAGCCCCTCTGGAAGTAGCACACTTCCTGGGCCTCCCCCTATCTGAAATAGACGACAACGATGATGGATGAACCGTCCCGAACGGGGCTTAGTAGCCGCTACAACAACAACAACAACAACTAAATCACCTGTTCTCACTTTTTAAACACTATTAAAATATATAATTTAACTTATTTATTAAACAAACACATAGTTTTATCAACCTAAGATAGATTATTTTGTTATTAAAAAGAAGTTGACAATCTTTGCGAACTGAAAAGCGAGATTCCAAAACAGCTATAGTGCTGCCACTGTATTAGTATTTCGTAATAATTCACTTTTCCTTATAAGGTGTGTGCACTATTCAATGCTTTTCGGTATCTTCTTTCTGCGGCGCTTTTTTAAAAAGTGAGAACAGGTGATTTAGTGAATCTTTGTCGGTGTAATTGCCCATAGAAAACAACGAAATTTAACAAAAGTTTTTTGTTCATAACTTTTAAATCGTTAATAATATTAGCCTTTCCCCTCCGGATTGTTAATAGGGGGACCGAAACGCGGCGTTTGGTACCCCTCCCGACTTTTCCGGACCTTTTTTAGGGGTTGTTACCCTACACTTGAGAATTACCTTGTTTTTTCTCAGTATACACATCTTGTTTTCCCAAAAAGGCATTTTATCTTATTTTATTTCATTTCATTACGAATATACTATAAAAAAAGCAAATTTTGTTTAGAAGAAAATATGAAATTTTATATTTTTCCCCCAAATGGGGATTAATTTCTTCCAGTTTTTCTTGTTATTCTACTGAGCTAAGGGAATTTCAAATCGAGCTGTCACAACTGATACCACCTTGTATTATTGCATCATGGCTATTTCCCTACAAGAACAGGTACTACGTTTATACGTAAGCTATTTGCAAATAAAAATAATTTTCAAATGCCTAACTCACTGTTTATTCGATGGTGAAAACTTCTCTTTTAATATTGCATGATTATAAAAAGGCAATAATATGACCATCGAAAAAGAAAATAAAGTTAAAAACAGCAACGTCTTGATTATAAAAAGGCAATAAGATGACCATCGAAAAAGAAAATAAACCTAAGAATGGCGGCGTCTTGCGCTTACTTGCAAATAGTACCACTAATCAGCATTTATTTGCGTGATTTAGTTATTTGCAAATAAAAAATTAACTCAGCGTTTATACAGCAAGGTTCACCATTTTGCAAATTGTTATTTGCAAATAATACGTGCGTATAAACGTAGTAAGTGATAGAGCCAATTCACACACCGACTATTCGCCCTGCGTTTTTGGCACGTTCCCTTCTAAAAAAGTCTTCGAAAATCCTCGTGCATTTACACGATGACTTTTTCTTTGCGGCGTTTCTTGCGTACTTTTGACATTTAAGCGTAAAATTTTCTTTGGTCAACTCTTTCGTCGTCATTTTTAAAGCTGAGCGAATCTCGAACTCAAAGCAGAAATATGAAAAAGTGAACTCGATGAAAGCGAAACGTAAAAAAACCCCTCGATTTCGCTCACCGTGCCAGCTTGCTTACCCCGCTGACTTCGCTACACTTCTTGCCAACAAGCTCGACACGCATGACATTCCACCCAGGGTGAAAAGTCATCGTTTAAATTGGCTCATATAGCCCCGATTGCAGCAGAATTCGTGAGAGTAAAGTTGAAATTAGTCAAGAACGTAAACCTACCGGTACGTAAACCCGACTCAGCTGACACGATCTGTCTTACCAGAGCGCCATGTAAGGTAGTCTGTACACGGTTCGTATAGCTTTAGACGCGTATAAAATTTTTTATGCAGCAACGATTCCTCTATGCCTCAAGATCTGCACACGAAGCAACTTCAAAACGTCAAAGTATCATGCAAATGTTAAGCGATGCAAAATTATTTCTATAATTAATTTTCAGTTATTTTTCTATTATTTGCACGAATTTTATTGTTTTATCGTTTTTTTTGTTATAAAATGCATGCACGCATACGGAAAATTGTAAACAAACCTCTTCTTATTTCTCTTTTCTAAGCGTACGTACTCCTAGCTACCAACACTGCTGTACACCAAGCGATTTGCAGCTAGCTTGCTTTGACGAATTCGTGAAGCTGACGACTTGTATACAGCCCTCCATTTAAATGCACGTGTGCGGCATCAAAGCGTACAACTTTCGTAGGTAGCATCAAATACGCGTCTAAAGCTATACGACCCGTGTGCAGACTGCCTAAATGAAAACTCAACACCGCAGAATTTTTCTGTAGTTGTAGCCCGTAGCGCAGAAATCTGCTTAATTTAGATTTTTCCGTGCCAGCTGATTTCTTCCTTCTTTAGATGGTTGCCACTTCGTCAGTTTTGCAGATGGTAAAAAAATTATAAGTTCCTATTCAAAATATGTTTAAATTATTTAAAATTTACTATTGAATAAAGTTTTTTGTTGAAAACAAAGTAGTTTATATTTAGCTACAATCTATTATATAAGAGGAGACAACACGTTATAATTGTAGCGAGTGTGAACATGAGGAGCGTGCCTTCTTTTTTCATGCAATCACAAAACGGATTTTGGGCAAAAGAGAAAGCACGCTCCTGATGTTCCCACTCGTTACAATTATAACGTGTTGTCTCCTCTTATAGATTTACGTTCTTTTATAGCAGGAAAAATTGTAGTTGAAAAGGTAGGTTTATGAAAAGGCATTGATGAGTTGCAACACTGAGGGCTCCAGTAATCGACCAAACTCTGCGTTTAAGTATACGTTTTGCGTTCTTGACTAATTTCAGCTTAATTTTGGCGTGACGTGACCGTAGAGTTCATGAACGAAAGACACAAGATCACGTAAGAACAAGAGAGTGAAAAAGTCGATTTTTTTAGCGGGTTCTACGCCATCTTGTTTCACTGGAAAACGAGCGAAAAGTAAACAAAGCAAAGAAAACAACGAAAACCAAAATTAGCCAAAATTATTGTCAGCCACTTTAAACGCACAATTTAGGTAAAATGATGCAACAAAATGCTTTAAAATGTGTTGTCATGTTGAATTAACTCTTCTTTACTTGAATAAAAGTGTAAAATAGTGGTGCTTGTGATGTAAACAAACGCCCAGCTGACGTTCTTACGTGATCTTGTATTTTTGGTTCATGGTAGAGTTGACAACTTAGGGCCGTTTACTCAATATGTGGTTAACACTAATCTCCGTTTAAACATCATTATCGACGTGTTCGGCTCCATGCATATAACATGGAGACGGTAACGTCGATAACGATGTTTTACCGGAGATTAGTGTTAACCAGTCAATTCTCGTTCTGCGTTATTTTGAGGTGATAAAAATAACACTTTTACACCGTATATATTTCGGTGTTAATTTTATACTTTTCACTTCACTTCACGATAACGCAGAACGGGAATTGACCCTGTGATACTGATTCTTTACATTAAACCTTCGCCATTATATGCATTTCAAGGTTAGAAAAAACTTTCATTACTAATTTATATGATATTATCAGTTTTAACCGTAGTCGATCCAAGGTTCAAGAAAAATAATTTGACGGATGAAGAAGCCTGATAATTCATATCATACGTCAACAAAACCGATACCGATTCGAAAATTGTCGCTAACTGGTTACAGAATCTGCCTACAAAAATGATATCGTCCGATTCAGCTGGCACAAAAATGCTTCAAACAAGTAAGAGTTTCTCTGTATTATGGCCTCGAACAGACATATATACATATTTCATTTGAATTAGTATTAAAAGCTCTATTAGCTCCTACATTCGGAATTTGATAGGCGAGTCTCCCCTGAACCGTTTTTTCCATATTTTTGGCCTATGTGTGCTTTTATTTGAAGCCTAAATGTTTCGGCACCGAGTATCGAGAGTATTGGATACTTAAAAGTATTGACTCATCACATCACTACTGCTGTCATCTCGACTGTGACGTCAGCATAACAGCTGATGCTGTCAAATTCACTGAGAACCGACTAGCGGTATTGCCATTGGCGCCACCTTCTGTATTCTCTCCACCGTGATAGTCATTTGATTGATCATGTGATATTCACTGGTGATGGAAAAGTCCATCAAACACTCCCATCACGTTTTTAATGCCAATGTGCAAAAAATGATGAAAACAAATGTATACATGTGATTTTTTATCTTCTTTCAACTTATGGCCTTATTTAGTGGTCAATTTTTAACCAACACAAAATTTGCAAATGCGTTAGTAAGATAACTGAGAATGTGTTACCCAGCAAGAACGATCTAACGAATTCTCCAACACACTAAACAAATTTTCAATAAAAACCAACACATTTGCATATTAGCGATATCTATATTCTATTCTTTGCGTTATATAACACGTTATTAATCGCATAATAATATTTGATTGAAAAGAGACAACTACATTTACGATAATATAATAGCGAATTCCATGTAAACGAAAGATAAAGCTGCTCATACGCGAATCGATTAAGGGCCGTTTGCACCAAGTCTAGTTAATTCTAACTCCCAGTTAAACATCTTTATCGACGTTATCGACACCCATCATATAACATGTGATCGATAAAGCAGTTAACGTGCTTAACTGAAGGATGTACCTCCAGTTAGCGTTAACTAGACATGGTGCAAACGGCCCTAAGCGTTAGATCTCTCCAGGAGCCCTATGTAAACTGGTGGAAAGTTTTTGAATTTCTCACACAAACTCTTTGTCTTTCTAGGCATATATAACGCATTAGTTAACAGACATAAACCAATTAGATCAGATCTGACCGGTTGAGAAGCGGCCATTTGTAATAGCAATTGAGGAAAAACTGTGCGACATTCGTAATTTTGAAGTTTGCTATTTCTGTTTTGCTTCTTTCTTTAAGTGTATTTTTTCGGTGGTTCATTTCAGTGATTTTTAAGCGATTTTAAATAAATTTTTTGTGCAAATGAAATTAAAATGAAGTGCGCGGTGATTGGTTGCAAAAACACGCACAAAAATAATAAATTGGTTAGCACAAACATGTGCCGCAAAATTGCTTGTATTTTCTTATGCTTCGTCTTCATATTCTTTGTTTACTTTTCAAAGAAAATAACATGGCGTCGAAATTACAAACGTCAGCCAGAAAATCACTTTTTTCATTTGCTTCTTCTTGTCAGATCTTGTGTAGTTGGAACATGGTTAACAGATAGGGTTCTTATACCATGTTCTGACCGACAACGAAAACACTTTGAAAACGAGTTTTGGGATTGTGGGCTGAAGACTGTTCACACCGGCTGTTAGTGTTTTCGTTGACAATTCGTACATCCTCTGATTACAGTTTCGCTACGCAAAAACCAAACCAAAATGCTTTTCCCTCATTTTCTTTTCATTAGCAACCTTTTACTTTCATTCTTATTTTACTTTGGCCAGCAAATTAATACCATGTTCTGACCGACATCGAAAACATGTTTTCGTCGCTAAAACTGGTTTTCGACTTAAAACTTGTGTTTTCGTCCATGTAAAATCTGTCAAACGAAAACCAGTTTTCGCTGAAAACTACTTGAAAACTCACGTTCCGCTCATTCCAATCGGTGTCTTCACTAATTTTTTTCGATTATTTATCGAAGTGGAAGTCACATTTTATCAATTTTAATACGCCATTTCGGATTTATTGTTAATTGGCTGGCAAAAGTAAAATAAGAATGAAAGTAAGAGGTTGCTAATGAAAAGAAAATGAGGGAAAAGCATTTTGGCTTTGTTTTTGTGTAGCAAAACTGTAATCAGAGGATGTAAGAAATGTCAACGAAAACACTAACAGCCGGTGTGAACAGCCTTCAGCCCACAATCCCAAAACACGTTTTCAAAGTGTTTTCGTTATCGGTCAGAACATGGTATAACAATGAATCCGAAATGGCGTATTATAGATGATAAAATATGACTTCCACTTCGATAAATAATCAAAAAAACTAGTGAAGACAGCGACTGGAATGAGTGGAACGTGAGTTTTCAAGTAGTTTTCAGTGAAAACTGGTTTTCGTTTGACAGATTTTACATGGACGAAAACACAAGTTTTAGTTCGAAAACCAGTTTTAGCAACGAAAACATGTTTTCGATGTCGGTCAGAACATGGCATTACTGGGTAGTTTCCATCACAGAATTCTTGTAGGGATGAAACCCGAAACTCAGGCAAATTTCGCATCCAATGGCTGCGCACTTCATTTGAATTACATTTGCACAAAAAATTTATTGAAAATCGTTTAAAAATCACTAATAAACCACCGACAAAGTACACATAAAGAAGGAAGCAAAACAGAAATAGCAAACTTCATAATTACGAACGTCACACACTTTTTTCTCAATTGCTATTATAAATGGCTGCTTCTCAACCGGTCAGATCTGTTCTAATTGGTCCATGATCTTTATGGCTGTTTAAAGGCCCGTCCACATAGAACTTTGGAGTTGCGTTGGCGTTGGCGTCGCTTCAACAGCTGACTATGTATACATGAATTCAAATGCAGCCGTCCACATAGCCGAAATTCAACAACGCTCACGCCAACACAAAGCAAAGAGATGGCCAACCCTCAAATTTTCACGCGCGTCGCTCATCAGCTGTTGCAAATAAATAAAACTATGTGGAATATTTTTCCTTTTTAATCAAGTGCGGGCAAGAAATATCGTTTCAACGCAATTATTGATATGAAATATTAATTTATCTGTCGTTAGTATGTTAATTTAGTGGCCCAAGCATTCGCTGCCAAGCGTTCATTGTAGCAAGCATACTTTAAACGTGCGTTCTGTCAAACCAACGCCAACGCGAAAGTTCTATGTGGACCGGCCTTAATTGCCAACCAACAAATGCGCCAAGTCGATATGGTGCAAAGAATACGCGCTCCAATTGTTTCACCAAAGTCAATGCAAAACGACGTATTCGAGCTGTAGCAAACCGTATGTATTCGTTACTGAGTAAATATTAAACTACTGTTTTGGTAGTAAGAAGAAGAAATATAAACAAGCTACTCGAGAGAAAAGTATAAGCGAAAAGCAAAAATATAGAAATTATGGAAGCGGAATTATTTGAAGTAAGTTAAGATTTTAATATTCGAAGTTGCAGTAATTAAATTATTTTATTTTAAGTACTATGTGTAACGTAGCTAATGTGAGAAACGTCGTCATCGGAATCAGCAAACACCAGCGGCTTATAGATTCATCCTCAAGTACAATAAGCACTTCAGGAAATGAAGAGGAG
>NW_023459207.1:29173-34583 GCF_013731165.1 Rhagoletis pomonella | reverse complement strand
CCTTGGTATCACAATGGATCCTAAGCTTAATTTTAATCTTCATATTAATATGACAGTCAACAAGGCTAAAGGTGTACTTGCATTTGTGAAACGATGGTCAAACGAATTTTGTGACCCTTATATCACTAAAACCCTGTTTACAACATTAGTTAGGCCAATTCTGGAATACGGTTCGGTGGTTTGGAATCCAAGGTATCAAATTTACTCAGACAAGATAGAATCAATTCAAAAACAATTCCTACTTTTTGCTTTAAGAAATTTTGCGTTGGTATTCTCAATATAACCTTCCACCTTATACGAGCCGATTAAAACTTATTAATCTTCCTACACTTTCCAGTCGCAGGCAAATGCTTGGTACAATTTTTATAGTTAAATTACTAACAGGCTCAATTTCAAGTCCGCTTCTTCTTGGCGAAGTTAGCCTTAATGTTCCCTCCCGGGTATCAAGACACTTTTGCCCCCTATTTCTGAAAGCTTGTAAAACTAATTTTGAATTGCACGACCCACTCCGTTGCTTAAGCCAAGATTTTAACTCTCATTCCAGCACGTTTGATATATCAGATCCGCTTTTCAGCATTAAGAAATCGATACTGTCCTCTCTCAATAAATGAAGCATTAAAATAAAGACATAAAATCGGCTGATGAATTTAGTTCTGTAGCTGAACAGTTTTAGATCTCGACACTTAACAAACTCCTGCCTATCGTGACTCGGCGCAAAAATTTAAAATACTGGTTCCGTACGTCATGCGGACTGCGCGGGAATGGAGGGTAAAAACCGTTGGGATATTATTATTATTAATCCACCGCTCAAGAAAACTGCTTTTGAAAATGGCCGAACATCTGTTTGTGTATACATTCACTTGTTAGTGCTACCAATTACAAAAGGCTGTGCTGCCAAACTTACATCAAAAAACAAAACGAACCGAAGAGATCATAAATTAAACAAGATCTCTATCAGGATCACATCGTTGTTGTTGCATTTTCATGTAAAATTTTTATCCGGATCCCGATCATTGCCCAAAAAAACGTAGCTAGTGATTGAGATAATTGAAAAAGTAGGCACGTATTAGTGAAAAAGGCTGCATGTATTGCTATTGTCATGACAGTATTGTCTGGTGTAAACCCTAAGTTACATATTGGAATTTTTTTAGGATGCCTATTGTATTTATTTTTATTGCATATTATGCAGTTTCACAAGTACTCTTTCATTTTCTTTCTCATTTCTGGCCAATGTTATAGCTTTTCTCTTTGTTTTATATTTTGGTTATAGCTGCGATGAGCTCTGTTGTGTGTCTGTTCAATTGTGCCCGATTGATCTGCTGTATGATGATGGCCATTGGAAAAAGTTTGGTGTACACAAATTTGTTTTGAAATGTTTCTTTTAGCGGTCGCTGTATTTCGTGGAAATCCTCTACTGTGCAGTGTATTGCCGTTACCAAGATAGGTCTCATATATTCTTTCAAAATTGTGAGTGCATTCTCAACTGTGTCGTATTCGTTCAAGTGTCTTTTGTTCCCAAAAGTTTCGATTAGTTAATGGACATTGAACCTATTTTTACATAATATATTTTGCTGCTTAAACTGGTTTAAGGGTTTTTTAGTTTCTTGTATATGAATGGTTTCGCTACTTTTTGCGGAATGGTGCGATTCATAATCTGGTAAATCTCCTGATTCGCTGCTCAAATTGTTCAATTCAAGGCGTGATAGTGCATCAGCTACTATATTTGTTTTTTCTGGCCGATAAACAAATTTAGGAGAAAATTCTTCAATAAACGCGTGCCATCTTTTCGTTTTGGAATTCGGGTTACGAGTTGATAATGCAAATGTTAACGGTTGATGATCCGTGTGAGCTTCAAGATTAGTTACCCCATATAGGTAGTTACGAAGGTTTTTAACGCCCATACAACGGCGTACAACGCTTTTTCGTTTGTAGCGTAATTTCTTTCCGTTTTATCGAGAATTTTTTATATAAAGGGAATTGGTTTATTTTCCTGAGAAAGCACTGCGCCTATTGCAATGTTAGATGCATCAGTAGTCAACACGAATTGTTTTGAATAATGGGTTGCGTCAACTCCATTTCTGACGCTAAATGCCTTTTTAGTTTGTTAAAAGCAGAAATGCCATTTTCATCTATTTCTATAGTTAATTTTTTTACATGTTTTTTGAAGTTCTACCGTTTTCTGAAAAAATTATTATGTCATCCATATAAACGTGACATATTCTTCCTAAGTGGTCACGCAATATATCGTCCATTGCTCGTTGAAAAATTCTGGGAGCATATTTTAGACCAAAAGGCATGCGTAAAATTCGTATTTTCCGTTATTAATGGAAAAGGCTGTTTTCTCTATGTCATTTTCTGACATTTAATTTTGGTGAAATCGGGACTCCAAGTCAATACTTAATATTTTGCTTTCCCAAATTTGATAAAATAATGTTTGTATCCGGGATAGAGTACCGATCGGAAACAGTATGTTCATTTAATTTGTTGTAGTCTATAACCATTATAAATTTCGGTGAACCGTCATCCCTTTTTCCCTTTTTTTTGGTACGACCCATATTTGTGAATTATAAGGACTTTTACTAGGCCTTATAATTTCTTCATTTAACAACTTGTTAGAGGGTATGGATATTGTCTACTCCATATACTAGGTTCCTCACTTTCCATTCTTATTTCTGCTCTTATGTTTGTTCCAAACGCAAAGCTTGTATTAATTTTAAAATGAGTTTCTTCGATTTTATCTTTTATGCTTTTTTTAACATTGATAATTCCTCATTTTCTGAGCCTCTTTCACTTGGTATTGAATATAATTATGCGCATTAGGATCTTTAAGTTAAAAAGTGCAAAAATGCAGAAAATTTAAAACCCTTGGGACAGGAAAATCCTAAAGCGCCCGCCGAAGTTGGTACCGGCAATAACATTATACTAACAGCCTTATTCTGTATCACGAACGATAGGCAAAACGAACGATTCGTCTGCAGACGACAACTTCTCTGATTGCGATTTTAAACTCTATCGGTCGTCTTCGTCGTGCTTTTCATACATTACGGTGCAATGGTCTCGGTTGCGTTTCAACCGGTTAAAATGATGCCTCCGGACTAATTTTGAAGCATTCCTCTGCAGACGAATCGTTCGTGTTGTCTATCATTCGTGATACAGAATAAGGGCCGGTTGTTCAATGTCTAATTAGTACAAATCGGAGGTAGAAGCTCCGGTTAAGCACAACTACTGCTTTATCGATCACATGTTACATGCATGATGTCGAAATCGTCGATAGTGTAGTGGTAGTGATAACCAGACATTGAACAACCGGCCCTAAGGCTGTTAGTATAATGTTATTGTTTTTAAATTTTCTGCCTTTTTGCACTTTTCAACTTCTATTTTGGATAGCCGGTAAAGACTTCGGCGGGCGCCTTAGGCCTTTCTTGTCGCAACGGGTTAAATTTTCTGCACTTTTCCACTTTTTAACTCCTTTTTTTGTATTGCCGGTAAAAATTTGGCGGGCGCCTTAGGACTTCCTTGTCCCAAGGGGTTGAAATTTTCATTTTTCGCACATTGAATATTAATATTCATGCTTGAATATTAGGGGTCTTCCCTTAATATTAGGGGTCTTACCTGATAATATTATTGGTGTTAATGCTGGATCCCAAATAAACGAAGTCGTCTACTATTTCAAACTTGTAACTGTAAACAGTGACGTGGGTGCCAAGACGCAGCTGGTGGTATTGCTCAACGTCATTTTACACAGCCGTATTAGTTTCGCGGGGATACCATTTTCAGACATCGCGGCAGAATGGAAGCTTATCTTCGTGCTGTCGAAAGCGGGTTTGAAATCGACAAATAGATGGTGTGTTTCAATCTAATTCTCGCGGGCCTTTTCCCAGATTTGGAGTATTGTGAATATCTGAACTATGGTGGATTTGCCAGGCCTAAAGCCACGCTGATAAGGTCCAGTCAGTTCGTTGACGGTGGGCTTCAGCCTTTCGCATAATACACCCGATAAGACCTTATACCCTATGCTTAGAATGCTGATTCCGCGGTAGTTGGCGCGAATAGCGGGATCGCCTTTCTTGTGGATTAGGCAGAGCACGCATTCTAGTCGTCGGGCATGCATTCCTCTGACCATATTCTGCATAAGAGTTAACGCATGCACCTTATCAACTCCTCTTCACCGCACTTTAATAGCTCAGCTGGCAGGCTGTCAGCTCCAGCAGCTTTGTTGTTTTTCAAGCGCGCTATCGCTATTCGTACCTCATCATAGTCAGGTGGTGGAACATCGACTCCATCGTCGTCGCCATTGTTGTTCTTACAGGAGTTCGCCCTGGTCTTGAAACCTTCCGTAAGTCGCCTAACCCATTGCTGAAATTTTCGGGCGTTTTTCTTGTCGGCTAGCATTTCAAGCTCTGCGCACTCACGTGTTTCGGCCTGTCTCTTCTTATTGCGGCAAATACGTCCCGCTTCCTTCTTCAGTTCCTTATAACGGTCCCACGTGGCTCGAGTTGCGTCCGATCGCAGCGTGACCCTATAGGCGGCGCCTTTTTCTGTGCGGCTGCTTGACATTCCTCATCGTACCAGTTGTTCTTTCGTGCTCGCTAAAATCCTACTACTCTTTCGGCGGCGGTACTTAATGATCGGGAAATGTGGTTCCACTGCTCGCTTGTGTCGGATTGTTGAAGGGTGCTCTCAGAGAGCAGGTGTGTGAGTCGAGTGGCGAATAAATTGGCCGTCTGTTGTGATTAAAGCTTTTCTGCGTTAAGCTTTCCTTGCATTGTTAGGCGCACATTTTTTGCTGCAGTGGATGTTTGGCCCTCGCAGTGTACGTATGTCTAAAACGCTGGAAGCATGCCTTCCGTCTATCAAAACATCGTCGATTTAGTTTCTCATTTTTCGATCTGAAGACAGCCATGTAGCTTTGTAGTACCAGCTAGTGCTACATAGTACCATGTTTCGGGCCCCGGCGAAGTCGATCAGCCTCAGTCCGTTACGTTTCGTCGTGGAGGCTGAATTTTCCGACAGTGGCGCCAAATATTTCTTCCTTGCCGACCTTGGCATTAAAATCGCCGAGCTCGATTTTAACATCGTGTTGCGGGCAGCGCTCTTAGAAGAGATCTTTGGACGCCTCGTCCTTCTCTTCCGTCTGGGCATGGGCGCAGATGAGCGAGATGTTGAAGAATCTCGCTTTGATGCGGATTGTGGCTACACGTTCGTCCACCGGGATGAACGCCAGTACTCGGCGACGGAGTCTCTCTCCTACCACGAATCCAACACCGAATTTGCGCTGCTTTACGTGGCAACTGTAGTAGACGTCGCAAGGCTTCACACTTACTTTTTCTTGCCCCGTCCATCGCATTTCATGGATTGCGGTGATGTCAGCCTTTGTCTTCCCGAGGACATCAACCAGCCGGGCAGAGGC
>NW_023459207.1:28972-29163 GCF_013731165.1 Rhagoletis pomonella | reverse complement strand
GGAGAAAACGAGTATTGTTCGATCATAACGATATTCATATTGATTGTTCATTAGATACAGAAAATTATAAAAAAGAAATTTGAATTAAAAGGTTCTTCAGGTCCATATAAGTTTCCTAATTAAAAAAATTATATCTGTATTACTAATGCTTCAGTAGAACGTATATTTAGGGCCGGTTACTCAATGTCTGG
>NW_023459207.1:25580-28872 GCF_013731165.1 Rhagoletis pomonella | reverse complement strand
GAGATGTATCAGCAGGGGGTCCACCGAAACCAGTAAATTTATGAAAGGGGTCTACGAGAAAAAAAGGTTTCGGAACCTCTGATCTAAACAAAAACGCCACGAAGAAAATATGGCCATGTTCAAAGCCTTTATGGATGCAAGAAATGACAATAAGGGTATTCATCAAACCTTATAAATGCATTGTAAACCGTATAAACTTATAATTGTGTAAACCTTATAAATGAACTGTCAAAATTTGTATGGAAACTCGTTTACACATTTCTGATAAATTTATCCAGCGATTTCACTGAATAAACTTGATAAACTGAAGACAATGCAACTCTGTCGCAACTCTAGCTATGTTTTCTTAGGCAATAATCGGGATCCGAATACAAATTTTGCACGCAAATTCAACAACAATATGATCCTGATAGAGATCTGGTTCAATTATTATCCCGTCTGTTTGTTTTGTTTCACTGATAATTCGCAAAGTTTGGTAGCCGTGACAAATGAATTCATACACAAACAGACATTCTGCCATTTTTTCTTATAACATGCTTCAAATAAATAGCCTTTATGTTATATGTACATTTATTTAAATAAATATCTCGTAAATATAATTTTTTCCAATTTAGTGAGGTAGTTTCCATAATTTCTTTATCCCCGTGCTAGTAGTATAAAGTTAGTGACACTGCGCTTTATAACCAAAGAAAACCCGACTATTGTCGCATGTGTAAACGAAAAGAGAGTGTGGGTCGTTCATGTAACAGAGTGCATAAACTTATAAGATTATCTGCTTGATAAAGTTATCGGTTTAGATGAATACCACTAATGTAATTAATCAATTAATGTAAATATGTGGTATTTTTTGTATATATAGTTAGGGTAATTATAAGAAATGTTGAAGTCTGTATTATTTTTGTGATATTTTCGCCTGTATATACATAGTTTAAGTAGTTCTAATAAATATTTAATTTTTTTTAAATTAAAGTAGGATAGTTATAAGAAATGTTGAAGTCTGTATTATTTTTGTGATATTTTCGCCTGTATATACATAGTTTAAGTAGTTTTAAGAAATATTGCATTTATAGTAGGGTAGTTATAAGAAATGTTGAAGTGTGTATTGAAGTTTTTTATTTATAGTAGGGTAGTTGTAAGCAATGTTGAAATCTGTTTATTTTTATGTGATATTTTGTGCATATAGTTGGTAGTCGAAGAAATATACAATTTTTCATTTTATTGGATTATATGTATATATATGTGATATTTTCTTGCTTCCTATGGAATATTTAACCTGTATCTAAATTTAGCCATATTTCGTTTTTACTGACTTGCGTTTATTGAAAACTGAAAAAATATACATGAAGTCAAATAAAGTAAATTTTTATCGTTTTTTTTTAAATTAAAAAAGCTTTTATTTCAGAGATAAATATGTATAAGTACAACAAAGGTGGCGTGGAAACGTGTGCATATTATGACGATTAAAATTCTTCCAACTTTTTGAATCGTTATATCTCGGAAACGGTGGCTCTTAGAACAAAAAGTATTTAGAAATTTTTTCTAGATAATTATCTGATATACAATTTTTGTCTAAACTAGTTTTATGATAAACTTACCGTTTTGCTGAAAATCGTGAAAACCCGTTTTTGTGACCTTTGACCCCGAGTAGCTTTTTTCCAGGCATGGGATCGATGAGGACTTTCTAGATTTCATTTACGATGGTGTTTTGAACAATCCTACCAATTTTCAGCTGGGCGGGAATTTTTATAACTTTACTCTTATTTTTGGTCTAATTTGACCGGACTAATAGCATTGTATAGAATATGTAAATGGAAATATATGTATAAGGGACCCAACAATGTATTAATGAATATTCACACCAATTAAAATAACGAGCGATTTAGTCTAAAATGCTGACCAAATTCGAGGTCACTAGGGATAAAACTTTAATACCATGTTCTGACCGACATCGAAAACATGTTTTCGTTGCCAAAACTAGTTTTCGACTTAAAACATGTGTTTTCGTCCATGTAAAATCTGTCAAACGAAAAACAGTTTTCGCTGAAAACTACTTGAAAACTCACCTTCCACTCGTTCCAATCGGTGTCTTCACTAGTTTCTTTCGATTATTTATCGAAGTGGAAGTCATATTTTATCATCTTTAATACGCTATTTCGTATTTAATGTTAATTGGCTGGCCAAAGTAAAATAAGAATGAAAGTAAGAGGTTGCTAATGAAAAGAAAATGTGGGAAAAGCACTTTGGTATTGGTTTTGTGTAGCAAAACTGCAATGAGAGGATGTAAGAACTGTCAACGAAAACACTAACAGCCGGTGTGAACAGCCTTCAGCACACAATTCCAAAACTCGTTTTCAAAGTGTTTTCGTTGTTGGTCAGAACATGGTATGACATAGAAGTATCGATACATGTACTTGGAAGTGGAAAGTATCGATACCTACTTATATCGATATATGTAACTATAAGAATTGGTTGTATAAAAAAAAACGCTATCAAATATCTACGAATTTTTGTCAAAATAACTTGTGATAATTATTTTTGATTTTAGACGAATTTTTAAGAAAAACTAAGTTTTAAAACATGTTTTACTGGGATGGACAGTGCAAAGTCCAATAAGTTCTTTTTAAAAAAGTTCACAGAATTTTGTTAACATAATTTTCATCTTTTTTAAGTACGTATTTTATTTGTTATTTATAAATATTTATTTTGTACAAAGGGAAAGCGATTGAAATCAAAAATAATTATTTTATAATTTATTTCTTACAAATTAATTATTTACTAAAAGTTATCTGTATTACAACACTGTTCAACAGCAGTTGTGTAGGCATTCATATGCTAGCTTACAGTGAAAAATTGCTAAGTCCATTTGTAGAAAATTTACATAGGAGGAAAAAACTTTTCAACACATTTCCTTCAAGAATTTTGCAGAAGATTCCGTTGCAAATTAAAAGATTTAGAATTTTTTGAGAGTTTGTCGATTTTTCTGTGCCTGTTTCTACTTAGTAAATTTGGCTTTAATTGAATACAAACGGCTAGAAATAAAACAAGCACGTTAGTAATTTCTTCTGGAGGCGTTGCGCTTTTAATTCACCTTGCTTCCTATATCCTAGTTTTCACAAAAAGTGGACTTAACAACTTTTCACAGCTAGCGATATGTTATAGATATGACAATAGGTTTTTCTTGTAGGACTATTTTCATTGGCAACTAACCTGCCAACATTTTTTAACTAATAACAATAAAAATTAGATTAAAAAATAAAAATCCGCGAATAAAATTGTCACTGAATCGGGTCTC
>NW_023459207.1:21346-25480 GCF_013731165.1 Rhagoletis pomonella | reverse complement strand
ACTTTGCACGTGGAGTATATGTAAAATAGTTTATTTGTGTTAATGGCGTCATTTTTATTTATATCGCTCCGAGTTTTAAAATGAGGCGAAAAATATTTTTTCACGTTTTTAAAACACAAAACTTAAAACATCAAAACGGCTAAGCTTTTTACGCCAAACTTTTCAGAAACTGACAATAGAGAAAAGAACGAGTTAAAAAAAAATCGATGACAAATAACCAAGCAAGCAAGAAGCACAAAAAGTGTTCCACCGTCTCATCTTCTTCAAGGCAAGATGGGCAAATGGACTTGTCATTTACGCCTATCACAATCAGGTGTTTCTGCCACGTGAAGTGTCCAGTCAGCAGTCCAGCAAGTTGTCTGCAGTGTCGTCTGCTCAGTGAGACCAAAAAATTAGATAGACCTTGTGAGATTGAAGGCAACATAAGTTTTGCATCCCCTCGATGCCTCTCAGTCATTTCTGAGCGAAGTATTCACCCAGATTCTGATGGTGGCTTCGATTGCCGAAGGTGGGAGTGCTAAAACTGGTTGTGAACCGAGAAATGCATGGTCTGAGCCAACTCTGGCCAAATGATCAGATGTCTCATAACCAGGTGCTCCAGAGTGACCTGGCACCCAGAGTTAAACAACCTCGTTATGTTCACCATCATATTTTAGTCGACACTTGCATTGCCGAACCAGTTTGGAATTACTTAAATAGAGGACTGGTCAATGCCTTAAGTGCATCTTGGTTGTCACTGCAGTCACGTAAACTCCTTCCCCTCCACCTATGTTCTACCACGTAGTCCATGGCTTTGAGTATTGCAACTACCTCAGCCTGGAAGATCGAAGCATATTCCTCTACAGAAAAGTGGATCTTGTCTCCATTAACCTCGAAAAATACCCCAGATCATGACCCAGAGTCTGTTTTGGAATCAAACCAGCATTCAGTCTCAGGGAACTCAACATTATAGAATTTCTTCAACAAAGGTAATGGTACTATGCTTTAGCATTGAAAAGACACAAGTGCTTAAATCTCTGCCGCCAGCAATTTTCGCGGCGCCCCACTCGTTGTCATACCAGCGTCCGGTTCATTTTAGTCTGCAGGTGGCCTCTAAGGCTTTCCCACGTATGAAAACACAAAGTGCCGGAACACCACTCAAAACAATTTAAGTTAAATAAAAAGGCTATCAAGCAATCATTTTGGTTCTTTACATCGAGACCAGATAAATTTTCGTGGACCCCCATTTACAACTCATGGACCCCCATATTTTGTTCAAGTCACCGTGGACCCCCGTCGAGTCTTCCGTGGACCCCTGAGGGTGATTGTTGGAGGTAATTGGATTATATGCAAATATTTCCTCCATCAAATCTGCAAACGGGGCATTGCATGGAGTAGCGCCAGTTCTTCGATTGTTGTCGATGCTCTGTTTGTATGCCCTCACCAAATTTTTAAATTTTGCTGAAAGCATATCAACCGTCGTAGGCTGGCTCTGTAATGAAATTGTATAACAAATGTAGTTATTAAACAAAACCTCATCGTTCTTTCGAAGTAAATATGCCAAACATACCAAAACACCTTGGCTCTCCAAATCCAACAGCACATTTTGCATTGCAAACTTTTTTTTGCGAGCGTTGAGGAATACATCCTTTCTTGCAATATATACACTCAAAAATGCCCTCGTCTCTTCTCTGGTCCAAATCCACCTGTCACTATACAATGTTAATTATTTTATTAAGATTCAATTAATCTCGTATATAGTTTTTTAATACTAACATTTCATTTAAGTTATCCATTTCAAGTTTAATTTAAAATTAAGCCCAAAAAAGTAAATAACTTAGCTAATATTCCCCGTCATAACACTGAATCAAAAAACTAATTATTAAATCTGCTTTAAGTATTTATTACCAGAATTAAGAGGCTTAAATACTAAATTAACGAACTTATACTCTAAAGGCCTTGAATGTAATTATAATATTCTTTCTTTTACTGAAACTTGGCTGAAACCTTGCATTTTCAATTCAGAGATTCTTCCAAATAATTATCATATCTATAGACAAGATAGGGAGGACAGAATCGGCGGTGCCGTACTCTTCGCTGTAGACTCTTCAATACCATCTGAAGAAGTTAGTTCCAAACATTGATTCAGTAGAGTTCAAATGCATTCGTGTACAGGCTGGAAAAGGGTCTATTTACTTAGCTCTATGCTATATCCCTCCCCGAGCTGACACATTGGTGTATTCACGACTCATCTCTTTACTCAAATCAGTTAATTTACTGACTAAACCCTCTGACTCAATGATTGTGTCGGGTGATTTTAATTTACCAAGCATACCATGGAACATCATTGACAATGATATCGTACCTTTCGCGTCTAGTGCGTGCAACAACGTATTTTTAGAGGAGATGGCTGAACTCTGCCTAACTCAGGTTAATGTACTTCACAATAAGTTTGGTAAAGTATTAGATCTTGTTTGTGTTGATGATGGCTCTAAGTCCGTTGTAAATAAGTGTGATCTACTAGTTTTGCCCGAAGATGTCTACCACCCTGCTATGGAGGCATCTTACGAAGTTATAAGTGATGGACAAAATTGCAGTACCCAAGCATACGAACCAAATATTCGCTTTGATTTTTCGAAAGCCAACTTTAAAATGCTTAACAAAGAACTGTCTAAATTGTCGTGGCCTGCATTTAAAGAAAATATTGAACAAAGCGTTGCACTTTTTACCTTTACTTTACATAAATTATTTGAAAAGCATGTGCCTAAACGCATGTATGTTCCTGAAGAGCAAACACAGTTATGGTTCACTAAAGAACTGAAAAATTTGAAAAACAGAAAGTCGCGTTATTTTAGATTACACAAAAACCCGGTTTACACTCATACTATGTAAAATACTCACTTTTGCGGCATACGTTTTTTGAATTAAACAAAAAGTGTTATAAAGCTTACTTGTGTAAAATCAAACGGCGTATAATATATAACCCCAAATCGTTTTATGACTTCGTAAACTCCAAACGAAATGTACGTGGGTTTCCTTCCGCCATGAAGTATCAAAATACCGTCTCTAGTGCTAATCAAACAATTTCTAACATGTTCGCTCAGTTTTTTAAATCCAATTATTCCATTAACTCACATGCTAACATTGACTATCCTTTTAAACTATGTCCAATGAACTCAATAAATATCCCAGTAAGATCTCCCGATGATGTAGTAGTTTATCTGAAATCCTTAAAGCAGTCCTTCAGTTATGGTCCTGACCAGATCCCTACTTGTATTCTTATAAATTGTTCTGATTATCTCTATGAGCCGTTAACAGCGATATTTAATTTATCTCTTAAAGAGGGCGTTTTTCCAACTATATGGAAGGAATCGTTCATAACCCCGTTACATAAAAGCGGTAGCAGATCTTCAGTGGAGAACTACCGGGGAATAGCTAAGCTTTCTGCAATTCCTAAACTATTTGAAGCAATTATAACAAATCAGTTGACGCATTCTATCTCTTCTAGCATTTCATATAGTCAACATGGATTTTGCAAGGGCAAATCAACTTCAACAAATTTACTCGAATTAACATCCTACATCTCAAAAGCATTTAGTGAAAGCAAAACTGTTGATGTTATATATACTGACTTCAGTAAAGCATTTGACAAAGTGTGCCACTCGTTGCTCATCTACAAACTTGATCTTCTTGGTCTTCCACCTAATTTTCTACGTTGGATCTCTTAATACCTCTATGATAGATCACAAAGGGTAATGTTTAAAAATACTATCTCTGACGTCATTGATGTTACTTCAAGAGTCCCTCAAGGTAGCCACCTAGGCCCGGTTCTGTTCTTGCTTTTTATAAACGATATTTCTACAGATATACAATTTTCCAAAATTTTAATGTATGCAGATGATGTAAAGCTTTATAAATCGTACGTTTCAATTAAAGAAAGGTCTTTGCTACAATCAGACTTAGACAGCATGGCTTACTGGTGTCAAGTAAATCTTATGCCTCTAAATCTTAAGAAATGTAAAGTAATGAGCTTCTCGCGAAGAGCTGTTCATCCCACTTCTTATACAATAGGTAACCATAACCTGGAACAGGTATACAATTTTGTGGACCTTGGTATCACAATGGATCCTAAGCTTAATTTTAATCTTCATATTA
>NW_023459207.1:12928-21246 GCF_013731165.1 Rhagoletis pomonella | reverse complement strand
ATTTTTGTTAACGTTGTGCTTAATTTGCTATAAGATGGCTTGAAAAATTGGTGAATTGTGAAGAAAACACGTTTTCTCATTGCAAATTCACAACTGTCAACTCATTGTTCTTCGCCAAATTCTTTGTTTACCCGTTGCCGCAAATGTCATTCTGCGGGAATGCGCAATCTTGTATTCTATCGTTCTTGGGGAAATCCCATGGTGAAATGAACTGAAGGTGGCGCATTCCCGAAACCGCTACTTTGGTTTTGCCGACTTTGACATTTATGGCAATACGTAAACAAACTTTTTGTTTAGAAACAAGTGCAAACGTACTGCAAACGTATTGTGTATTTTCAAGTGAAAAATCTAAGTAATTCGTGTGTTCTGAAGTAAAAAACGTTTTATTTGTAATAAAAACTGCGTAGGGGTAAAGCGCCCAAATGCAGTTTTTTTTTTGTTTCCCCGCGACGACGCCTTAGCCAGAAAGTGGGTAGAGTTCTGCCGGCAGGAGAAGCCATACAATTTAGACACCAGCGTAATATGCATGAAGCATTTTACGGACCACTTTTAAACACGAAATGTTAAGTTGAAAACGTTGAAATACCACAAATTACAAATTAAAATCGGAGGTAAGCAAGCATCGACCACCTTCGGCAGCAAAACATGCGCTGCGACAAGATATTATCACTTTTTCGGCACCTGCAATACAAACACAAAATTCTAAATAGTTAATTAATAAGACCTATTCTTTTGAACACATTTCAAGAGTGGTTGTATATTTTTTGTTAACGTAGTGCTTAATTTGCTATATTCAAAGATGGTTTGAGAAATTGGTGAATCGAGAAGAAAACACGTTTTCTCACTGCAAATTCACAACTGTCAACTCATTGTTCTTCGCCATATTCTTTGTTTACCCGTTGCCACAAATGTCATTCCGCGAGAATGCGCAATCTTGTATTCTATCGTTCTTGGGGAAATCCCTCAAGCCTTCGAGGATAATCGTAACAACTGGTGGCAGAAGTGGGATTGTTAAATAAATCCCGAAGGATAAACTACTGAAAATGGCAAAAATTCAGGATCTAAAGATTGAGGAACTTAAGCAGGAGCTGGAGAAACGAAATTTAGCAACCTCCGGAAGAAAAGTGGAGTTGCTATCACGGTTGCGGGAGGCTATGGAAAAGGAAGGCATCGACGTTGACAAACACGACTTCCATCGTGAGGACGACGAGGCATCCTTGAAGGACAAAGACAAAGGACAGACATCAGCGAAGCTTGAAGAGCAGGAAAAGGCTCCTTGTGCGTCAACGGCTATAGACATGAACATGCCATTGGGTGCCATATCACAGATTTCATCCCAGCTGCAAGTGCAAGAAGCACGCATGTCATCGCAGTTAGATGAAAAGATTACTCAGCTACAAGAGAATTTATTCAAAAATAATTCGGAACTCAGAGAGAGGCAGGATAAAATCGAGGAACGACAAGATAAAATCGAAGCGCTTATTAAGGAAAAACAGGACAAAGTCGAAGCTAAGGTGGATGAGCTTGAAGATCGTCTCCGGGGTTTGCAGTTGAGTCGTCCAGCTAATTCGACGAACGCTCAAAAGGTAAAGACTCCATCCTTTGATGGCACTATTCCTTTCCAGGTCTTTAAGCTCCAGTTTGAGAAGACAGCTACAGCAAATCATTGGAGCATGGAGGATAAATCCGCTGCGTCATTCGTCGCATTGAAAGGACCTGCAGCGGAAATTTTGCAGACTATTCCCGACTGTGAAAGGAACAATTACGATGCGTTAATGGGTGCAGTGGAAAGACGTTATGGTAGCGAGCACAGGAGAGACAGATTTACCAGATGGAGCTGGAGAATCGCTGCCAGAAATCCAACGAGACTTTACAGGAATTCGTCTCTGAGATTGAAAGGCTGGCTCATTTGGCAATTGGAGACGCATCTGGTGAGCACCTTGAAAGGGTAAATATCCAGAGGTTCATCAACGGAATGCGGGACATGTATACCAAGCGAGAGACGTACGCGAATCCAAAGGTAACATTTGCTGAAATCGTCTCGTATGCTCAGACGCGTGAAACGGCGGCGCTCCTAAGTAGACCAGCCTACAAAGCACATCGTGTGGAAGTGGAAGCACCGGAAGAGACAAATGAAATGCTGAAGAAGATTATCCAACTGCGGGGCGAGAAAAAGCATGGCTCTGCAAATGTTTTAAATTTGGAAAGCCAGACCACTTCGCCCACGATTGCAGCGCAAGTTCCAGTGGGCTCAACCATTCAGCAGGACGCAAACGCAGGGCTGAAGGAGACGAAGCCAACTCCAATCAGTCGCTAAACTAAAACGAGCCAGCAGTAAGGGGCGCACACTGGCTCCCGCAATTGAATGCCCCATAATCTCCGTCACGCGAATTGGCAGAAAAGCGAGCGGCGTTACTGTTTGTGGATATGTGGACGGACATGAGCGAGTACTAACTGTGGATACGAGCGCATCACATTCCATCATTCGATCTGATTTGGTCACTAAAGAGGTAAGGCCATTACCTGGAGCAAGGTTGAGGACAGCAACTGGTGAGGACACCCAAGTTGTAGGAGAGGTAACATGCAAAGTCGCAATAGGGAATGTGACGGTGTTACACAAGTTCATAGTCGCGGCGATTATGGATGAAGTCATCATTGGATTAGACTTTTTATTTGATCAAGGTATGAAGATCGACATGAAGAACAGGATCATGAAGTACGACAACATGGAAGTGCCCTTAGGTTTGGGTATGATGGTCCGTACAGCAGCAAGCGAGTGATACTAGAGGAAAGCGAGCAGATTCCACCGAAGTCAGAAGCAGTTGTGTGGGCAAAGTTTGATGGAGATTGTGGGACAAACAAATTGTGGGTTGTTGAAGCAACACAAAATTCTACACCGGACGTACTTATTGGTAAAACCCTGGCTAAGACGCAAAAGGATGGACGCATCCCAGTTCGAGTGCGCAATGAGTTCAAATCACCAGTCAATCTCCGAAGAGGAACTGTACTGGGGCAATGTCGAGAGGTAGAGGCAATCTTCAACTGCGAAAAATTAACTGAAAACGATTCCATTGGCGAGAATGACATTGCGGCAGACATTAATGCATGGACGGAAGGGTTGGAAGAAAAATACCAGCACAAGGCTAAGGAACTTCTACGAAGATACTTCATGAAACATCGCATTGATACTGGCGATGCAAGATGCAAGGCCAATCCGTCAAGCTCCTCGGAGTGTTCCACTTGCCAAACGTGAAACTGTTACCCAAATAATAAAAGAAATGAGCGAGAGTGGTGTGATTGAACCATCAGCGAGTCCATGGAGTTCGCCGGTAGTACTTGTAAAGAAGAAGGATGGTCAAATGAGGTTCTGCGTAGACTACCGGAAACTAAACGATGTGACGAAAAAGGACAGCTATCCTCTTCCCAGGATCGATGACACTCTGGACTCGTTGACTGAAACAAAGTGGTTCTCAACACTCGACCTTAAGAGCGGTTATTGGCAAGTGGGGGTAAGTGACGAGGATAAGGAGAAGACAGCTTTCAGCGTTGGAGACGGTCTGTGGCAATTCACGGTGATGCCCTTTGGATTATGCAACGCTCCTGCCACTTTTGAACGTCTTATGGACCATGTGCTCAAAGGACTGCATTGGAAAACATGTTTGGTGTATCTAGACGACATTATCGTATTGGGTAAAAGCTTTGAGGAACACCTGAACAATTTGGAAGAAGTTTTCCAGAGGATAGCTGGCGCTGGTCTGAAGCTAAGTCCCAAAAAGTGCTCACTGTTCAGGAAGGAGGTGAACTACTTAGGGCACAAGGTGACAACGGAGGGCGTCTGTACTGCGAAGGAAAAGATAGAAGCAGTAAAGGATTGGCCAAGACCTAGGAACCTGCACGAATTACGGAGTTTTCTCGGGCTATGCACCTACTACCGCCGATTTGTTCCGAATTTCGCCAGCGTTGCCAATAGCCTCCACGAGCTCACTAGGAAAAGTAAAGCCTTCGAGTGGAACAAGGAGCAGTAGGAGGCTTTCCAGACTCTGAAGGAACGACTATGTACTGCACCTATGCTAGCGTATCCCGTTCCAGGTGCAACGTTTATTTTGGATACGGATGCTAGTGGTTATGCCATAGGAGGCGTACTGTCGCAGGTAATTGATGGGCAGGAGATGGTGGTTGCCTACTATAGCCGGTCGATTGGAAAACCAGAAAGGAACTACTGCGTAACTCGGAGAGAACTACTAGCGCTGGTGGAGTGCGTCAAACATTTCCACAAGTACCTCTATGGGCAATGTTTCCGAGTTCGAACGGACCATGCAGCGCTGAAGTGGCTACTACAGTTTAAGAATCCAGAAGGACAGCTAGCTCGGTGGACTGAGAGACTGCAAAGTTATGACTTTGCTATTGAGCACTGCAAGGGAAGTTTCCACGGTAATGCTGATGCCATGTCCCGCCGACCATGTAGCCTGGAATGTAAACACTGCTCAAAAGCTGAGGGAAAAGAGGACATTATAGACGTCCGTCTAACGACAATAACACCAGCGGAAGAGTGGAAGGAAGAACAGCTACGGAAGTGTCAGCAGGAAGATCCAAATCTGGAGCTTTTGATGCATGGACTGGAGGTGGACAGAAGGCCAACTAAGGAGCAAATGGCAGCGGAAAGCCCCATCGCAAAGGCGTACTGGGCACAATGGAACAGCTTAAAATTAATATCTGGCTGTTTGCATAGGGTATGGGAAAGCGAAGATGGCCAGTGCTCCCGCAACCTGATAGTAGTTCCAAGGATAAGAATTCCGGATGTATTCAAGGAATTCCACAATGGTCCTTGTGGAGGGCACCTGGGAATCACGAAGACCCTGGAGAAGGTTAAGCAGAGGTTCTATTGGGTTGGTTGTCGGCAATCGGTCGTAGAGTGGATCGCTAACTGCGCGGAGTGTATTGCAGCTAAAGGGCCGAAATCCAGAAGTCAATGCCAGATGAAGCAATATAACTCAGGTGCACCTTTCGAGCGGACTGCCATGGATGTAGCCGGTCCATTTCCTATGAGCGCACAAATACGTCCTTGTGGTTATGGACTACTTTAGCAAATGACCGGAGGTATACCCGATTCCAAACCAGGAAGCTAAAACAGTAGCGGAGGTATTCACCTACAATTGGATTGCGAGATACGGTGTACCTATAGAGCTACACTCTGACCAGGGAAGAAATTTTGAATCGGCGGTGTTCCAAGAGATGTGCCAGATACTGGGTATCCGGAAAACTCGAACAACGGCTCTTCATCCGCAATCCGATGGCATGGTGGAACGGTTCAACCGAACCCTGGAAGAGCATTTGCGAAAGGTCGTGGACAAAACTCAGAAAGATTGGGATGTCCGCATACCCCTGTTCCTGATGGGATACCGGTCAGCAATGCATGAAATCACCGGTAAAACTCCTGCAAGGGTAATCTTCGGCAGTGAGCTCCGTTTGCCTAGTGGCCTGAAGTTTGGAGTAACTGGCGATGCAAGGAGAATTGGGAAAGAGACGTCCAACATCCTGGAAGAGGAGTTAAGAGAAATACATGCGCTTGTGAGACAGCGAACTGAAATTATGAGTGACAAGATGAAGGCCAGGTACGATAAGGCAATGAACTCCGAGGGTTTCCAAGAGGGAGACTTAGTGTTGCTGTACAATCCACAACGGAAGAAAGGTTTGTCCCCAAAACTGCAATGCAACTGGGAAGGTCCGTATAAGGTCGTCAAACGGCTGAATGACGTAGTGTATCGAATCCAGACCGTTGGGAGACCAAGAAACAAGATGAAGGTGGTCCACTTGGAAAGGCTTGCAGCGTTTGGAACAGCAAGTGTGTCTGATCGGGACGATCAGACTTAGGTGGAGGGCAGTGTGGCGAATACTGCGGCAACGCGAAGCGAACTACGAGAAATAGGCAGAATGTTCGAGGAATGACGTAGAATGTTCCACAAAGAGAAACGTCAAGTTGGATGAACACTGCGAACAGCGGGAGAAAGAGAATGAGCGATAAACTTCAGAACGTTCTAGAGTTGCCATAAGTGCGAGCGCAGGTATATAAGGCCACGACACAGCGGAGTTGAGTTAGTTACAAGACAGCAAGCTACAAGTAAAGTGAGCAGAGAAGTGAGTTTCGAATAAGCAAGCTATAAGTTTAATTGTGTTAACAAGTTTAGTTAAGCGTTGTTAACAAGTATTGTATCCAGCGATACGAGCCCGAGTATATTTGGGAAATCCCTCAAGGCTTCGAGGATAATCGTAACATAATTATTGTCGCGACGCAGTATGGAAAGGAAGCTAGAAATTTAAACTATTTATCTTAATCGATTGATATGAATTTATTACAAAACGTTTATTCCTCAGTTTGCGCTCCCTATGCTTGCGCCGCTAAAGAAAATTGTAGAATATTTTCCCGTTTCTAGAGATGAGCCAATTTATAGATTTATAGTAAAGAAATAACGGCTCCAACAAACAACGGCGAGAGTAAAACGTCAAAGCATAGAGTTGCAAACATATAGAGTTAACAGCTAACAAATATTTCCTAAATCTATTACAGAAAAATGATGAAATATAAAGAAAGAAACATAAAACTTTTAATTTGCAACAATTATTAAAACCTATACATATTCAAATATTTCGTTGTGTACTTCCTTTTCTTACAAATATAAGGTTTTTGCTTTCACCGCTTTCTGTTTTTGTTTGCACATGCAAATCAGCTGATCGTTTGACACTTTTCATGAACTTACAGGAAAAAAGTCACCGGACTAAATCCTGTAACTTCTGACTAGGAACAGTTGCTCGGTTACTCTCTCAAAAGTGTTCCCACTTACATAATTGTTGACATAATAGGAACGACATCCTGTAAGTTCTGACTAAATCCTGTAAACCGGACTGCTATTGGAACAGACTAAGTGTTGCCACAAAAAATTACCAAATTCCTCAAAAACAAATGAAAAAACTTCAAAATCCGAACAAATTCCTCAAAATTACAGATATGAGTAATGAGTATTCACAGGTACTTATTATAAAAATTAATTACATTATCCAATTCAATTGGTACATTTATTCTTGCGGTTCAAACAAAGTATTACCGTTATTTTTTATGCTTTGGTTTGTAATTGTAATCCCGAAAATTTTCAGCATTACGATTACTGTAATTGTAATTATAACATGCTTGATTGCGAATACTTTAATTGTAATCCTTAAAATTTGACGATTACGACTACTGTGGTCGTAATCGTACTTTTTATGATTATGATTATAGCAATCGTAATCCTAAAAATTTCAAGATTACAATTACCGTAATTGTTATCATGAAAATTTGGATTACGATTACAGTAGTCGCAATCGTTCAATTTTTAGGATTACAATTAAAGTAACGGCAATCATGCAATTCATGATTACGATTACAGAAATAAAGAAATTAGTTTTGCTTAGAGCAAATATTGATTTTTATACAATAAAATTAATTAAAATTATGCATTCGCATATTTCTTTGAATTTGTTGTAACATTCTACACAGACACATGGCCGCAGTATTGCCAATAAAGTTTGATAATGATTCATTGTCCACCTTATGTCGTCACACAAAGGGGAGGTACCTACAGTTTTACGCCGACCGGAAAGGCGATTGCATTTTTAGGAAAAGTTTTTTTTTCATGAGAGAAATACATTCGGAGGTTTGCCATTGCCTGCCGAGAACCGACCGCTATAAGAAAAAAACCTTTTTTTGTTTTTTATTTTTTGATGTTGAGTTAAACCGGGCTTAAATACAGGCCCTGCGAAATGGTAGCGCACACTGCTACCCACTACACCACAGCGGCCGCTGTGTATCTGTATTATTTCAAATTTAAATCAATTTTACATACTTTTCGGTGAAAGTTCGGCTCATTTACTTAACTACAAAACCTCTACAGAATATCAGAAAATTGCAATCAACATTTTCCGGATTACGATTACGTTAATTGTAATCATATTATTTTTAGGATTACAATTAAAGTATTCGTAATCATAATTTTCATGACTACGATTACTGTAATTGTAATCTTAAAACTGTTAGGATTACAATTACGGTATTCGTAATCATGTTTTCCATAATTTCGATTACAGTATTCATAGTCCCTAAATTTTTAAGATTACAATTATCATAATCATAATGGTAACATTTATGATTACAATTAAAATAATCGTAATCGAATATAATTTAAGGATTACAATTACGCAATCGTAATTAGAATGTAATCGTAATCAAAAATTACCCAACTCTGGTTTGTATATAATATTGCTGCAACTATATCAGTGCTCAATCT
>NW_023459207.1:5340-12828 GCF_013731165.1 Rhagoletis pomonella | reverse complement strand
AGATTGAGCACTGATATAGTTGCAGCAATATTATATACAAACCAGAGCTGGGTAATTTTTGATTACGATTACATTCCAATTACGATTGCGTAATTGTAATCCTTAAATTATATTCGATTACGATTATTTTAATTGTAATCATAAATGTTACCATTATGATTATGATAATTGTAATCTTAAAAATTTAAGGACTATGAATACTGTAATTGAAATTATGGAAAACATGATTACGAATACCGTAATTGTAATCCTAACAGTTTTAAGATTACAATTACAGTAATCGTAGTCCTGAAAATTATGATTACGAATACTTTAATTGTAATCCTAAAAATAATATGATTACAATTAACGTAATCGTAATCCGGAAAATGTTGATTGCAATTTTCTGATATTCTGTAGAGGTTTTGTATGTAAGTATGTAAAATTGATTTAAATTTGAAATAATACAGTTACACAGCGGCTGCTGTGGTGTAGTGGGTAGCAGTGTGCGCTACCATTTCGCAGGGCCTGTATTTAAGCCCGGTTCAACTCAACACAAAAAATAAAAAACAAAAAAAGGTTTTTTTCTAATAGCGGTCGGTTCTCGGCAGGCAATGGCAAACCTCCGAATGTATTTCTGTCATGAAAAAAAAACTTCCCCTAAAAATGCAATCGCCTTTCCGGTCGGCGTAAAACTGTACTTTGTTGTAAAACTTTGTGTGACGACATAAGGTGGACAATGAATCATTATCAAACTTTATTGGCAATACTGCGACCATGAGTCTGTGTAGAATGTTACAACAAATTCAAAGAAATATGCGAATGCATAATTTTAATTCATTTTATTGTATAAAAATCAATATTTGCTCTAAGCAAAACTAATTTCTTTATTACTGTAATCGTAATCATGAATTGCATGATTGCCGTTACTTTAATTGTAATCCTAAAAATTGAACGATTACGGTAATTGTAATCTTGAAATTTTTAGGATTACGATTGCTATAATCATAATCATAAAAAGTACGATTACGACCACAGTAGTCGTAATCGTAAAATTTTAAGGATTACAATTAAAGTATTCGCAATCAAGCATGTTATAATTACAATTACAGTAATCATAATGCTGAAAATTTTCGGGATTACAATAACAAACCAAAGCATAAAAAATAACGGTAATACTTTGTTTGAAACGCAAGAATAAATGTACCAATTGAATTGGATAATGTAATTAATTTGTATACTAAGTACCTGTGAATACTCATTACTCATATCTGTAATTTTGAGGAAGTTTTTGTGGCAACACTTAGTCTGTTCCAATAGCAGTCCGGTTTACAGGATTTAGTCAGAACTTACAGGAAGTCGTTCCTATTATGTCAACAATTATGTAAGTGGGAACACTTTTGAGAGAGTAACCGGGCAACTGTTCTTTTTTCCTGTAAGTTCATGAAAAGTGTCAAACGATCAGCTGATTTCCATGTGCAAACAAAAACAGAAAGCGGTGAAAGCAAAAACCTTATATTTGTAAGAAAAGGAAGTACACAACGAAATATTTGAATATGTATAGATTTTAATAATTATGTTACGATTATCCTCGAAGCCTTGAGGGATTTCCCAAATATACTCGGGCTCGTATCGCTGGATTGTTAAATAAATGCTCACGATGACCAAATTGTAGTACAATTAACTTTATTGTACAACAAACAATTTACAATACTCGCTAATACAGTAAAAACACTCTACAATTCTTGTTAACAACGCTTAACTAAACTTGTTAACACAATTAAACTTATAGCTTGCTTATTCGAAAATCACTTCTCTGCTCACTTTACTTGTAGCTTGCTGTCTTGTAACTAACTCAACTCCGCTGTGTCGTGGCTCTTATATACCTGCGCTCGCACTTATGGCAACTCTACAATGTTCTGAAGTTTATCGCTCATTCTCTTTCTCCCGCTGTTCGCAGTGTTCATTCAACTTGACGTTTCTCTTTGTGGAACATTCTACGTCATTCCTCTAACATTCTGCCTGTTTCTCGTAGTTCGCTTCGCGTTGCCGCAGTATTCGCCACCCTGCCCTCCACCTAAGTCTGATCGTCCCGATCAGACACACTTGCTGTTCCAAACGCTGCAAGCCTTTCCAAGTGGACCACCTTCATCTTTTTTCTTGGTCTCCCAATTCGATGGATTCGATAAACTACGTCATTCAGCCATTTGACGACCTTATACGGACCTTCCCAGTTGCATTGCAGTTTTGAGGACAAACCATTCATCCGTTGTGGATTGTACAGCAACACTAAGTCTTCCTCTTGGAAACCCTCGGAGTTCATTGCCTTATCGTACCTGGCCTTCATCTTGTCACTCATAATTTGAGTTCGCTGTCGGGACGTCTCTTTCCCAATTCTCCTTGCATCGCCAGTTACTCCAAACTTCAGGTCACTAGGCAAACGGAGCTCACTGCCGAAGATTACCCTTGCAGGAGTTTTACCCGTGATTTCATGCATTGCTGACCGGTATCCCATCAGGAACAGGGGTATGCGGACATCCCAATCTTTCTGAGTTTTTTCCACGACCTTCCGCAAATGCTCTTCCAGGGTTCGGTTGAACCGTTCCACCATGCCATCTGATTGCGGATGAAGAGCCGTTGTTCGAGTTTTCCGGATACCCAGTATCTGGCACATCTCTTGGAACACCGTCGATTCAAAATTTCTTCCCTGGTCAGAGTGTAGCTCTATAGGTACACCGTATCTCGCAACCCAATTTTAGGTGAATACCTCCGCTACTGTTTTAGCTTCCTGGTTTGGAATCGGGTATACCTCCGGCCATTTGCTAAAGTAGTCCATAACCACAAGGACGTATTTGTTTCCCTGTGCGCTCATAGGAAATGGACGGCTACATCCATGGCCATCCGCTCGAAAGGTGCACCTGAGTTATATTTCTTCATCTGGCCATGACTTCTGGATTTCGGCCCTTTAGCTGCAATACACTCCGCGCAGTTAGCAATCCACTCTGCGACCGATTGCCGACAACCAACCCAATAGAACCTCTGCTTAACCTTCTCCAGGGTCTTCGTGATTCCCACGTGCCCTCCACTAGGACTATTGTGGAATTCCTTGAATACATCCGGAATTCTTACCCTTGGAACTACTATCAGGTTGCGGGAGCACTGGCCATTTTCGCTTTCCCATACCCTATGCAAACAGCCAGATATTAATTTTAAGCTGTTCCATTGTGCCCAGTACGCCTTTGCGATGGGGCTTTCCGCTGCCATTTGCTCCTTAGTTGGCCTTCTGTCCACCTCCAGTCCATGCATCAAAAGCTCCAGATCTGGATCTTCCTGCTGACACTTCCGTAGCTGTTCTTCCTTCCACTCTTCCGCTGGTGTTATTGTCGTTAGACGGACGTCTATAATGTCCTCTTTTCCCTCAGCTTTTGAGCAGTGTTTACGTTCCAGCCTACATGGTCTGCGGGACATGGGAAGTGTTCGCCCCTTAGATTTTTTTTAAAGGGTAAAGGCCAGAGATATTAAAAATAATTACCCTATTTGACTACAAAAGGGTTAATAATTTGAAGGTTTTTATTTAATACATATACATAATATTAAAAATTACTTTTTTCAAAAATAAAAGAGCCATTTAAATTAACTAAATTTAATATAATTATTTTTTATTCAAATTAGATATGTAGTAGCTAAAGAATTTTGTGGATTACGCTTGTATTTAGTATTGAAAGACAAACACTTACAATAACAAAGAGATTTAAGGATTTATAGCCAATGTAATAAATAATAATTAGAAACTTAAATAAAGATTTTGACGCTTCCGTACATCTGGCAGGGCTGCTATTAATATCACATGTTGCGTTTTTGTATTCACGTTGCTGATTTCATGTACCTAATTTCATCTCTTCATAGAATAATCAAGATTTGTCTAAACATCCGTAGGTGAGCCCTCGGAAGTATTCTTTGTGCAAAATCTTTTTTACTAATTTTGCCATTTTGAAAAGTGTTTTTGCCTCAATTCATCGATTTGTATGGCATTAGCTGTCACTTTCAATTGGTTACTGCATTGGCTACTTTAACCAAGATTTTTGTATGCATTTGTCGGTGAGTCCGTGAAGTATTATTTGTGAAAAATTTTTTTATACTAATTTCCCCAATTTAACATATTTTTTGCATAAAAATATCAGTTTGTTCGGCATTAACATGGTGTTTTGAAACTGTAGTTGGACCTTTCATCTAGAATGATATAGACACTTCTCAATCTGGGTGGTCTTCAGCATCTACGTTCCTGATTGCTTCTCTTTGTGTGAACTATTCTGTAAAATATCAGTTTGTGCGGCATTAACATGGTGTTTTGAAACTGTAGTTGGACCTTCCATCTAGAATGATATAGACACTTCTCAATCTGGGTGGTCTTCAGCATCTACGTTCCTGATTGCTTCTCTTTGTGTGAACTATTCTGTAGATTTAGTAAAACACATTACTCTTATTAGCGTCAAAATCTTTATTTAACACCCGTATGCTGTAATCCGAATCTTCGTAGTTCCATTCCGAAAAGTCTGAAAATTGGTATGCTGTAATCCGATCTAACTATCGATGGCACTGCAAGCTAAAAGCGTGAACTTCGAAGTTCTTAATCAGCAGGTTTGACAGAAAAAATCAAAATAAATATAATCGCAAGTGAATAGTGAAAATTAAAAATTGGTTTAGTCGTTATTTGAAAAGAATTTTCTTTAATTAAGTAGAACACAATGAAATCAGTGGCCGGAGCACTTTTGTCTCAGGAAGAACATGCTGCAGCTAACAGTTGCATTAATATACAAAGGAGATTGCTAGTAGTTGTGATCCCTTTCTTCTTCTTTATTGGCGCTGTAACCGCCTAAGCGATTTTGGTCGAGTCCAAAGCAGCACGCCTGTCATTTCTCTTCTGTGCTCACTGACGCCAATTGGAAATGCCAAGTGAAGCCAAGTCCTTCTCCACCTGGTCTTTCCAACGCAGACGAGGCCTTCCTCTGTTACCAGCATCGCGGCCCGCGTTGAATATTATCAGAGCACGTGCGTTTCTGTCCACTCGAACGACATGGCCAAGCCAGCGGAGCCGCTGAATTTTAATTCGCTGCTCTATGTCTATATCGTTGTAAAGCCCATACAGCTCATCGTTAAATCGTCTGCGATATTCGCCATCACCAGCGCGTAAAGGTCCGTAAATCTTTCGCAGAATCTTTCTCTCGAAAACTCCAAAAGCCGCCACATCAGATGCTTTCATTGTCCATACCTCCGCGCCATACACCAGCACAGGCATGATGAGTGACTATGGAGTGTGATCTTTGCACGACGAGAGAGGACTTTACTTCTCAATTACCTACTCAGCCCAAAGTAGCACTAGTTGGCAAGAGTGATTCTCCGTTGGATTTCAAGGCTGACATTATTATTGGTATTAATGCTGGTTCCCAAATAAACGAAGTCGACTACTTTTTCAAACTTGTAACTGTCAACAGTGACATGAGTGCCAAGCTCTGACTGTTTGTGTGATGACTGGAGATACTTCGTTTTGTCCTCGTTCACTACCAGACCCATTCGCTTTGCTCCTCTATCCAATACCGAGAAGGCAGAACAGACGCAGCTCTTATTTTTACCGATAATATCGATGTCCTCGGCATACGCCAGCAATTGTACGCTCTTGTAAAGTATTGTGTCTTGTAAAGTATTGTGTCAGATTATTAAAAATTATTAACCTTTAAAAATGCATGACATCCGTATTCGCATCACGAGCTGTGGCATTCCAACCTTGGCAACGCCCAACGGGGCGTAGCGCTATCACAGCAAATTGATGGCTCCACCTTCTGTTGCTTGAAAGACGATGCCCCAACGAGACTCACAGGCACCACATGGCGAGCCATGATCTCGACCACCTTCCCGTCATACTATCCATTGACCGCCTGAACGATTTTTTAGTCGCCGAGCGCCGTACATATGTCAACATCAAAAAGTCCAACTGGAACGGCTTCAAAGACTACGTGAAAACCCTCTTAGGTGCCCTACCAACTCCACCTGATGCTCGAACAGCCGAGCGCAAATTCCGCACGGTCTTAAACGTGGCAGCTGCCCGCTTCATCCCAGCCGGACGTATACCGGAGAGTCGACCAGGCTTTCCGGCCGAAGCGGCAAGACCCGCTGACGTCCGAGACCGAACCAGGCGAACCAATCCCGACGATGCTAGCATCAATGATCTTAGCGCTGAGATCAAGCGCCTCGTAAACAACCTCATGCGGAACAAATGCTTGGAGCACCTCAAATCATGCAACCTTCAAGAGGGCATAAGAAAGCTGTGGACTACAGTAAAGTCCCCCTCGAACCCGACGAAGTATAATGACCACACAGCCGTCAAATTCGGCAACGAAATTCACACCGACTCCAAGAAGTGCGCGCGTGAATTTTGCCGACAGTTTATTGCATACCCTGCGAGGAGCATAACCCAACGCAGCATACACCGCAAAGCTCACAACATCCGAGCAACTGACACACCACCAACATTCACGCCCAACGAAGTACAAGGCGCGATACACAAGGCCAAGGCATCGAAATAAGTCGCCCAGATGGCATTTCCATGCTGATGCTAAAGCAATTGGATGCTCCGGGAGTCGAAAACCTCACAAAACTTTAAAACGCCTCTCTAGCCACACACACCATCCCAGAGATATGGAAAAACGGGAGAGTAATCCCCCTGCAAAAACCTGGGAAGAACGCAGAGTTAGGTAAATCCTACAGGCCGATCACACTCTTCTCTCCGGTGGCCAAAACCCTAGAAGCGCTACTCCTCCCGCAACCGACTCAACGCCTGCATCTTTCCTCACATTAGCACGGACTCAGGAAGCTACACAGCACCACGACTGCACTAAACACCGTCACAGCGCAAATAACTGACGGTTTAAACCAAACGCGCTATTGCGCCCGCACCATCTTAGTGGCACTAGACCTATCAAAGGCCTTCGAAACCGTCAATCATACAACACATATAGAGGACATTATCACGTCCTCCCTACCGCCGCACAAAAACGTTGGATTGTCAGTTACCTCTGCAGGAGGCAGTCATCTGTTGTATTCAGAAACAAAACATCAGAGCCGAGTAGGATTAAGCACGGTGTACCACAAGGTGGGGTACTATCACCGATCCTGTTTAACCTATATCTAGCGAAACGCCCTCCTCCACCTCAGGGAGTCTCCTTAGTCTCATACGCGGATGACTATTCCATCATGGCAAAAGGCAACAATATCGAAAGCATGTGCACACAGCTCAACCGCTACCTCGAGGAGGTCTCCGAATTTTTCACATCGTGCAGCTTACAAATCTCGGCTGCTAAGTCAACAGCTACACTCTTCACCACCTGGACAAAAGAGGAGAGCCTCGAACTGAACGTGTTTATTGGCGGAGTCAAGATTCCGACGGTCAACCATCCAAAGACACTAGGCGTCACGTTCGACAGCCTCATGTCCTCAGCACACACCACCACTGTT